>NC_088305.1:31961994-32077247 GCF_032854445.1 Liolophura sinensis | reverse complement strand
ATGCGCCAGTATAATAAGGAAGACGCCGTAAAACAAGATGACATTGATGTTGACGTCAGCGACGATGAAGACCCATTCAACGCACCTGCTATGGAGCTGGTTCAAGACAGCGAGGAGAACGAAGACGAAATCGACGGGAATGGTGACGACAGCGCCGATGAAGACGTCAGCGACGACAGCGAGTCTGATAAGGAGATGGACGTCCGGGAGAATACTAAGAACACCGAAGAAGTGGATGTTGGTGATAATGAAACGTCATCAGCTATCCCGAGGGTGAAGAATGTGGTCGTGGCGGACGTGCACGCTCCCGACGTGCGTTCACCAGTCCCAGTCGAGGAAAAGCGAGCTAAGTTGGACAATGGCAGTACAGCCGAAGAGGCAGCGTCATCTATCCCGCCCAGTTCCCATCCTACTGATTATGATGGTGTTGATGCCGATCAGTCGTCAGACTGTATGACGCCGACTCCATCTCAGGAGGGGGACACCATGCTTCTGGAATACAGGAAAAGAAAATCGCTTGCTTCTCGTGCGAGGCAGCGAATGAAAAGAGACAAATGGGTTGTAGTGTAATTAGAACTCTCTTATTTGACCACAATGGGTATGTACGCTCTACCTTTACTTATTTGTATAATGAGCTTAAATAATATTCGTTTTGGGACTTTAAACATTAATGGTTTACGGGATCCGTCTAAACAAGAACATGTCAAGCAATTTGTTTTCGATAAAGGAATTGATGTACAATTCTTACAGAAAACACACTTCGAAAACTATAATGACACTAAATATTTGCAAATCCCGGGCGATGCAAGGTGGGCGTATGGGTCAAATCGACATTGTGGGGTGGGAATAATTATTAGGTATACTGTAGACTGCTTTATACGGAAAATACAGAGGTGCCCTAACGGTCGCTACATAAGCCCTAGGGTTGAGCTCAACAACACTGCTTTAAACCGTATTTGTGTATATGCCCCTAATAATCCAAAGGAAAGAAAAGAGTTTATTTCTAATCTAGATAATGTGATGCAGGGCAGTGAGTTGGTTATTATGGGTGGAGATTTTAATTGTGTTGAGAGCATTGAATTAGATAGAGCTGGCTGTGCCACTAATGGAAGGAATGATGGAGTGGACGAAATTAATAATTTGAAAAGAGATTTTGATATTTGTGATATTTTTAGGAAACTGCATCCGAATAAGAATTGTTACACGTGGTCTAGGCGCCAGTGTGCCAGTAGATTGGATAGATTTTATATCCCTAACGCTGTGTTTAAGTATGTAACCCAGTGTGATGCTGTACATGTGTCTTTTTCTGATCATTCGTGTTTGTTTTTTGATATCTCTTTTGAAGATGTCATTTCATGGGGGCCGTTCTACTGGAAGTGTAATACTTCTGTGTTAAATGACACGGAGCTTGTTGATGATATTAAATCCGTCTTCCATGATATTTTCTCTGTCTGTACAACTGGTCATGCAGATGTAATAGACAGATGGGAGACATTTAAAAGGGAATGTAAAGACAGGATTCGGAGTTACTGTAAGGAGAAATCTATGAATAAAAAACGTGATTTGTTGGAACTTGAACAAGAATTAAATGCGTTAAAATCTAGTCCAATCATTAACTGTGAGAGTATTGACAATGTGAAAAAGGCTCTAAATGCCCTTTATAAGTCGAATCATGCGGGAGCGGTTATCCGTGCTAAAGCTGTTCATTTTGATCAGGGAGAAAAACCAACCAAATATTTCATTAGACGAGAAGTTGGTAGGGGCAGAAAGAAGATGATCAAAAGTATTACTTGTCATAGTGATTCTTCAATATCCCATGAATCTCAGGAAGGTATTGCTAAGTGTATAAGGTCGTATTATATGAAATTGTATACTGAACAAGATACTGACTCCTCCATTCAAGATGAGTTCTTGTCATCGCTTTTGATGTTAAATGACGATTGTAAAACTGCCTGCGAAGGCCTTTTGACTGAACAGGAGTTGTTTTTTGCAGTAAAAAATATGTCTAAAAACCGTTCGCCGGGATGCGACTGTTTGCCAGCAGAGTTTTATGTACAATTTTGGCCCCTGTTTTCGGGTGTGTTTACGGATGTAGTTAATTACTGTTTTAACTTGGGTAGATTAAGTAATTCACAGCGTTCTGGGTTAATCACACTATTATGCAAGGACCCCGACAATGCCGAAAGCATAAAAAACTGGAGGCCAATTAGCTTACTAAATGTAGATTATAAGATTGTTTCTAAAGCTTTGTGCAATCGGTTAAAAATGTGATCGATACAATTGTACTTCAGAATCAGACATGTGGAATACCAGGCCGAAGTATTTTTGACAACCTTCACTTATTACGAAATACATATGATTATGTTGAACAAAAAGATTTAAAACTTAGACCAGGAGAAAGCCTTTGACAGAGTAGACTGGTCATTTTTGTTCAAATGTTTAGAGAAATTTAACTTCGGACCCGACTTGTGTAAGTGGGTGCAATTATTATATACTGACATTACAAGTAGTGTTATTGTGAACGGGCACATAACAGAAGAATTTAAACTGAGTCGAGGTGTCCGACAGGGTTGTTCTTTGTCACCATTATTGTATGTGTTGTCCTTAGAGCCCTTTATAGCCGCCATTAGAAACAATGACGAAATTAACGGTGTACGGTTACCCGGCACAAATAAGGAAACGAGAGTGTCGGCATTTGCAGATGATACGACTGCAATTTTATCTGAAGAGAGTTCTGTTCCGCATGTAATTAAACTAGCAGAAAGTTATGGAAAAGCCTCAGGAGCAAAACTCAACTTGTTGAAAAGCACGGTTCTTCCCATTGGTAACTGGGACGAAACTAACGTGCACAGTGGTGGGCTTAAAATCACTACAAATTCAAAGATTTGTGGGGTATTTTTTGGACCAGATCAAACAGAACTCAATTCTGAGCGTGTTTTAAGCAAGGTAAAGAAACATGTATCAGCATGGAATGGAAGATATTTGACCCTACGGGGGAGGTCTGTCTTAATTAATACAGTTGCTTTAGCTGTCTTATGGTTTTCTGCACAGTGTACTCTGTTGCCACCTAAATGTGTCAATCAATGTTCCCAAACTGTGTTCAGAATTTTGTGGGATAACAAACCCGAAAGTTTGAAGAGAGTTGTCGTACATAATAAAATAGGGAATGGAGGTCTAAACGTACATAATATAGAATGTAAAATAAAAGCACTTCTTACTCGGCATGTTTTAAAATTAATTCATGGAACAACAGCGGAATGGAAATACTTTGCCATCTATTGGTTGGGTTTGCCCCTAAGGCATGTTTGTCGTGAATTCTGTCGTTCCAATGTCCCACATTCTGAAAACATTCCACCTTTTTATAGACTGGCCTTGAGCGCCTGGAGAGAATTTACCACAGGTGTACAGCAACCTGTAACATTGTGTTCAAGCAGGTATATTTATGAATATTTTGTAACAAAAATAGTACATTGTCCAAGAGCAATGGTGTCTATGCCGCATTTGGACTGGGTTAGAATATGGAAAACTGTTTTTCATCAATTCTTAGATCACAATTTGGACAACTTCAGTTACAAGTTGGTTCATGACATTTTGCCCGTTAAGGAAAAACTTCGTAGGAGAAATGTAGCCACCGATGACTTGTGTGTTTTTTGCTCCCTGTCTGAAACTCGGCAACATCTGTTTGTACAATGTAAAATCGTTCAGGATGTGTTTAATGACTTTAACCGGATATTTGTTTTGTTTGCGAACTACCTACCAAATATGGACTCGGAAACATTAATTTACAAGGTATTCAATTCCACCTTTAACCAGGAAGTTAGAGCTGTGATGGTGTATGTCATATTTGTTCTTCAGTTTAGTATTTGGTGTGCACGCAACGACATAATATTTCAGAAAAAAAACAGGGATTCTGTTGCTATTGTTAAGGCCGCCAAAGGAATAATTAAAACCTGTATTCATGTTGACTTTTTTCGACTAGACAGGCCATCTTTCGAGAAAATCTGGTGTATAAACAAAGTCTTCTGTACCTTACGGAATGATAAATTAATGTATTTATTGAAATGAACAGCTAATGTGCAATTGTTCTATTCACAAAGCAGTCATCTTTTCTGTGATATTTTATTTTAATTAAGACTGCCTTGTGATTTCAAAAGTGTGTGATAGCCGGGTAATGGGAAATCTTGTGTATTTGATGACAATCTGGGAATAAATTCAACAATTTTCAAAAAAAAAAAAAAAGGAAATTTTCCTGACCTTGCTTCATTTTCTCAAGCGAGAAAATATTTGATGGAAAGAGAAGTTTTTTGCAACTTTCACGGGATATCTTTCCTTTGAACACGCACAAAGAAGGTGTTTTAAGATACAATGGCTAAATACAATCAGCTATGAAGTAAGTCTTTTTCTGACCGCCTCCATGGCCTAACGGATAAGGCACCGGCCTCCTAAGCCGGGGATTGCAGGTTCGAGTCCCGTCGGAGGTGCAGGACTCACACTTTTTCACTCTTCACTTTATTTATTGCAGGCTGGAAGCGTGCTCCCAGCGATTCTTTTTCACTTTAGCTTTCTTAGACTTTTGCAAATTCTACTACTGGCCGTTCTGGAATCGCTGATTTACATCTTTGAACTGCTATAAATTGACACATCACCAGATCATTTTTCTTGCATCCAAAGCGGTTGTGAGGAAAAATTAGGACGCATCGAGCCAAATAAACCTAACTCAGCAAATTCTACTACTTGCTGTTCTGGACTCGCTGATTTACATCTTTAAACTGCTATAAATTGACACATCACCAGATCATTTTTCTTGCATCCAAAGCGGTTGTGAGGAAAAATTAGGACGCATCGAGCCAAATAAACCTAACTCAGCAAATTCTACTACTTGCCCTTCTGGACTCGCTGATTTACATCTTTAAACTGTTTTAAATTGACACAGCACCAGATCATTTTTCTTGGATCCAAAGGGGTTGTGAAGAAAAATTAGGTGACATCCAGTTAAATAAACCTAACTCAGCTAAGATCAATGCTCGCGAGTTATGAATATTTGGGTAGACAATTTCCATGCAGTTTCTACACTTACTGGCAGCCGAAGAATGTTTTCTAAAACATATTTTTTTTTAAACATAATTTCTTAATTTTTTTTCTTGCAAGCTCACAGGTTGAGATGTGCCTTAGGAAACTTTTCTGGCCTTCTTCCATTCTCCCACGCAAGGAAATATTTTATCCAAAAATAACTTTTTTTGGCAACTTTCACCAGATTATTTCATCATGAAGACGCACATAGGAGACGATTTTTGATAAAATGGCTTAAATACGATCAGCTGTGAAGGAAAACACATTTATTCTAAACGCCTCTGGCCTAATGTCCTCCTCAGTCGGGGATTGCCGGTTGGAGGCCCGTCGAAGGTGCAGAAATCATATTCCGTCACTTTTCACCTCATTTCTCCAGCAGTTACGATGCTAAATTACACCCTGTAGAAAACACTGCTGTGATGGCCGAGTGGTTAAGGCGTTGGACTTGAAATCCAATGGGCAATGCCCGCGCAGGTTCGAACCTTGCTCGCAGCGATTTCTTTTTTTCCCTTTGTTTTTGTTAGATTTTCACACATATCACTACTTCCCGTTTTGGAGTCGATGCTTTACATCTTTAAGCTGTTAAACATTTAGGCCTCGCACGAACAATTTTCTTGCATCCAAAGTTGTTGTCAGCAGAAATGAGATAGCAACTGGTTAAAAAAACTTAAATAATGACTGGTCAACATGTAACAGTAATGGGTATTTAGTTTGCAAATTGCACAGCTGTGATGGCCGAGTGGTTAAGGCGTTGGACTCGAAATCCAATGGGCAATTCCCGCGCAGGTTCGAACCCTGCTCGCAGCGGTAGAATCTTTCGTAAAACACATTGTTTAAATTCTTTTTTTTTTGCAGGTTTAATTACTGATATTTAGTTGAGGAAATTTTCCTAGCTTTGCTTTATTTTCTCAAGCGAGAAAATATTTGATGGAAAGAGAAGTTTTTTGCAACTTTCACGGGAAATCTTTGCTTTGAACACGCACAAAGAAGGTGATTTTTGATAAAGTGGCTAAATACAATCAGCTATGAAGTAAATCGTATTTTTTCTAACCGCCTCCGTGGCCTAATGGATAAGGCACCGGCCTCCTAAGCCGGGGATTGCGGGTTCGAGTCCCCTCGGAGGTGCAGGACTCACATTTTGTCACTCTTCACTTTATTTATTGCAAGGTGGAAGCGTGCTCGCAGCGATTCTTTTTCACTTTAGCTTTCTTAGACTTTTGCAAATTCTACTACTTGCCGTTCTGGACTCGCTGATTTACATCTTTGAACTGCTATAAATTGACACATCACCAGATCATTTTTCTTGCATCCAAAGCGGTTGTGAGAAAAAATTAGGACGCATCGAGCCAAATAAGCCTAACTCAGCAAATTCTACTACTTGCCCTTCTGAACTCGCTGATTTACATCTTTAAACTGCTATAAATTGACACAGCACCAGATCATTTTTCTTGCATCCAAAGCGGTTGTGAAGAAAAATTAGGTGACATCCAGTTAAAAAAAACTAACCCAGCTAAGATCAATGCTCGCGGGTTATGAATATTTGGGTAGTGTCTTTTAAAGAAATTAATGTGTTGCACGGAAATCCAACAGACAATTGCCATGCAGTTTCTACACTTACTGGCAGCCGAAGAATGTTTTCTAAAACATATTTTTTTTTTAAATATAATTTCTTAATTTTTTTTCTTGCAAGCTCACAGGTTGAGATGTGCCTTAGGAAATTTTCCTGCCCTTGCTTCATTTTCTCAAGCGAGAAAATATTTGATGGAAAGAGAAGTTTTTTGCAACTTTCACGGGAAATCTTTGCTTTGAACACGCACAAAGAAGGTGATTTTTGATAAAGTGGCTAAATACCATCAGCTATGAAGTAAATTGTGTTTTTTCTGACCGCCTCCGTGGCCTAATGGATAAGGCACCGGCCTCCTAAGCCGGGGATTGCGGGTTCGAGTCCCGTCGGAGGTGCAGGACTCTCATTTTGTCACTCTTCACTTTATTTATTGCAAGGTGGAAGCGTGCTCCCAGCGATTCTTTTTCACTTTAGCTTTTTTAGACTTTTGCAAATTCTACTACTGGCCGTTCTGGACTCACTGTATTACATCTTTAAACTGCTATAAATTGACACATCACCAGATCATTTTTCTTGCATCCAAAGCGGTTGTGAGAAAAAATTAGGACGCATCGAGCCAAATAAACCTAACTCAGCAATTTCTACTACTTGCCCTTCTGGACTCGTTGATTTACATCTTGAAACTGTTTTAAATTGACACAGCACCAGATCATTTTTCTTGGATCCAAAGGGGTTGTGAAGAAAAATTAGGTGACATCCAGTTAAATAAACCTAACTCAGCTAAGATCAATGCTCGCGAGTTATGGATATTTGGGTAGTGTCTTTTAAAGAGATTAATGCGTTGCGCTGGAAATCCAACAGACAATTGCCATGCAGTTTCTACACTTACTGGCAGCCGAAGAATGTTTTCTAAAACATATTTTTTTTAAAACATAATTTCTTAATTTTTTTTCTTGCAAGCTCACAGGTTGAGATGTGCCTTAGGAAATTTTCCTGGCCTTCTTCCATCCTCCCACGCAAGGAAATATTTTATCCAAAAATAACTTTTTTTGGCAACTTTCACCAGATTATTTCATCATGAAGACGCACATAGGAGACGATTTTTGATAAAATGGCTTAAATACGATCAGCTATGAAGGAAAACACATTTATTCTAAACGCCTGTGGCCTAATGGCCTCCTCAGTCGGGGATTGCCGGTTGGAGGCCCGTCGAAGGTGCAGAAATCATACTCCGTCACTTTTCACCTCATTTCTCCAGCAGTTACAATGCTAAATTACACCCGGTAGAAAACACTGCTGTGAAGGCCGAGTGGTTAAGGCGTTGGACTTGAAATCCAATGGGCAATGCCCGCGCAGGTTCGAACCCTGCTCGCAGCGATTTCTTTTTTTCCCTTTGTTTTTGTTAGATTTTCACACATATCACTACTTCCCGTTTTGGAGTCGATGCTTTACATCTTTAAGCTGTTAAACATTTAGGCCTCGCACGAACAATTTTCTTGCATCCAAAGTTGTTCTCAGCAGAAATGAGATAGCAACTGGTTAAAAAAAAGTTAAATAATGACTGGTCAACATGTAAGAGTAATGGGTATTTAGTTTGCAAACTGCACAGCTGTGATGGCCGAGTGGTTAAGGCGTTGGACTCGAAATCCAATGGGCAATGCCCGCGCAGGTTCGAACCCTGCTCGCAGCGGTAGAATCTTTCGTAAAACACATTGTTTAAATTCTTTTTTTCTTGCAGGTTTAATTACTGATATTTAGTTGAGGAAATTTTCCTAGCTTTGCTTTATTTTCTCAAGCGAGAAAATATTTGATGGAAAGAGAAGTTTTTTGCAACTTTCACGGGAAATCTTTGCTTTGAACACGCACAAAGAAGGTGATTTTTGATAAAGTGGCTAAATACAATCAGCTATGAAGTAAATCGTATTTTTTCTGACCGCCTCCGTACCCTAATGGATAAGGCACCGGCCTCCTAAGCCGGGGATTGCGGGTTCGAGTCCCGTCGGAGGTGCAGGACTCACATTTTGTCACTCTTCACTTTATTTATTGCAAGGTGGAAGCGTGCTCGCAGCGATTCTTTTTCACTTCAGCTTTCTTAGACTTTTGCAAATTCTACTACTGGCCGTTCTGGACTCACTGATTTACATCTTTGAACGCCTATAAATGGACACATCACCAGATCATTTTTCTTGCATCCAAAGCGGTTGTGAGGAAAAATTAGGACGCATCGGGCCAAATAAACCTAACTCAGCAAATTCTACTACTTGCCCTTCTGGACTCGCTGATTTACATCTTTAAACTGCTAAAAATTGACACAGCACCAGATCATTTTTCTTGCATCCAAAGGGGTTGTGAAGAAAAATTAGGTGATATCCAGTTAAAAAAACCTAGCCCAGCTAAGATCAATGCTCGCGGGTTATGAATATTTGGGTAGTGTCTTTTAAAAAAATTAATGTGTTGCGCTGGAAATCCAACAGAGAATTGCCATGCAGTTTCTACACTTACTGGCAGCCGAAGAATGTTTTCTAAAACATATTTTTTTTAAAACATAATTTCTTAATTTTTTTTCTTGCAAGCTCACAGGTTGAGATGTGCCTTAGGAAACTTTTCTGGCCTTGCTCTCTTCTCCCACGCAAGGAAATATTTTATCCAAAAATAACTTTTTTTGGCAACTTTCACCAGATTATTTCATCATGAAGACGCACATAGGAGACGATTTTTGATAAAATGGCTTAAATACGATCAGCTGTGAAGGAAAACACATTTATTCTAAACGCCTCTGGCCTAATGTCCTCCTAAGCCGGGGATTGCGGGTTCGAGTCCCGTCGGAGGTGCAGGACTCACATTTTGTCACTCTTCACTTTATTTATTGCAAGGTGAAAGCGTGCTCCCAGCGATTCTTTTTCACTTTAGCTTTTTTAGACTTTTGCAAATTCTACTACTGGCCGTTCTGGACTCACTGATTTACATCTTTAAACTGCTATAAATTGACACATCACCAGATCATTTTTCTTGCATCCAAAGCGGTTGTGAGAAAAAATTAGGACGCATCGAGCCAAATAAACCTAACTCAGCAAATTCTACTACTTGCCCTTCTGGACTCGTTGATTTACATCTTGAAACTGTTTTAAATTGACACAGCACCAGATCATTTTTCTTGGATCCAAAGGGGTTGTGAAGAAAAATTAGGTGACATCCAGTTAAATAAACCTAACTCAGCTAAGATCAATGCTCGCGAGTTATGAATATTTGGGTAGTGTCTTTTAGAGAGATTAATGTGTTGCGCTTGAAATCTAACAGACAATTGCCATGCAGTTTCTACACTTACTGGCAGCCGAAGAATGTTTTCTAAAACATATTTTTTTTAAAACATAATTTCTTAATTTTTTTTCTTGCAAGCTCACAGGTTGAGATGTGCCTTAGGAAACTTTTCTGGCCTTCTTCCATTCTCTCACGCAAGGAAATATTTTATCCAAAAATAACTTTTTTTGGCAACTTTCACCAGATTATTTCATCATGAAGACGCACATAGGAGACGATTTTTGATAAAATGGCTTAAATACGATCAGCTGTGAAGGAAAACACATTTATTCTAAACGCCTGTGGCCTAATGGCCTCCTCAGCCGGGAATTGCCGGTTGGAGGCCTGTCGAAGGTGCAGAAATCATATTCCGTCACTTTTCACCTCATTTCTCCAGCAGTTACGATGCTAAATTAAACCCTGTAGAAAACACTGCTGTAATGGCCGAGTGGTTAAGTCGTTGGACTTGAAATCCAATGGGCAATGCCCGCGTAGGTTCGAACCCTGCTCGCAGCGATTTCTTTTTTTCCCTTTGTTTTTGTTAGATTTTCACACATATCACTACTTCCCGTTTTGGAGTCGATGCTTTACATCTTTAAGCTGTTAAACATTTAGGCCTCGCACGAACAATTTTCTTGCATCCAAAGTTGTTGTCAGCAGAAATGAGATAGCAACTGGTTAAAAAAAAACTTAAATAATGACTGGTCAACATGTAACAGTAATGGGTATTTAGTTTGCAAATTGCACAGCTGTGATGGCCGAGTGGTTAAGGCGTTGGACTCGAAATCCAATGGGCAATGCCCGCGCAGGTTCAAACCCTGCTCGCAGCGGTAGAATCTTTCGTAAAACACATTGTTTAAATTCTTTTTTTCTTGCGGGTTTAATTACTGATGTTTAGTTAAGGAAATTTTCCTAGCTTTGCTTTATTTTCTCAAGCGAGAAAGTATTTGATGGAAAGAGAAGTTTTTTGCAACTTTCACGGGAAATCTTTGCTTTGAACACGCACAAAGAAGGTGCTTTTTGATAAAGTGGCTAAATACAATCAGCTATGAAGTAAATCGTGTTTTTTCTGACCGCCTCCGTGGCCTAATGGATAAGGCACCGGCCTCCTAAGCCGGGGATTGCTGGTTCGAATCCCGTAGGAGGTGCAGGGCTCACACTTTGTCACTCTTCACTTTATTTATTGCAAGGTGGAAGCGTGCTCGCAGCGATTCTTTTTCACTTTAGCTTTCTTAGACTTTTGCAAATTCTACTACTGGCCGTTCTGGACTCGCTGATTTACATATTTGAACTGCTATAAATTGACACATCACCAGATCATTTTTCTTGCATCCAAAGCGGTTGTGAGGAAAAATTAGGACGCATCGGGCCAAATAAACCTAACTCAGCAAATTCTACTACTTGCGCTTCTGGACTCGCTGATTTACATCTTTAAACTGCTAAAAATTGACACAGCACCAGATCATTTTTCTTGGATCCAAAGGGGTTGTGAAGAAAAATTAGGTGACATCCAGTTAAATAAACCTAACTCAGCTAAGATCAATGCTCGCGAGTTATGAATATTTGGGTAGTGTCTTTTAAAGAGATTAATGTGTTGCGCTGGAAATCTAACAGACAATTGCCATGCAGTTTCTACACTTACTGGCAGCCGAAGAATGTTTTCTAAAACATATTTTTTTTAAAACATAATTTCTTAATTTTTTTTCTTGCAAGCTCACAGGTTGAGATGTGCCTTAGGAAACTTTTCTGGCCTTGTTCTCTTCTCTCACGCAAGGAAATATTTTATCCAAAAATAACTTTTTTTGGCAACTTTCACCAGATTATTTCATCATGAAGACGCACATAGGAGACGATTTTTGATAAAATGGCTTAAATACGATCAGCTGTGAAGGAAAACACATTTATTCTAAACGCCTGTGGCCTAATGTCCTCCTAAGCCGGGGATTGCGGGTTCGAGTCCCGTCGGAGGTGCAGGACTCTCATTTTGTCACTCTTCACTTTATTTATTGCAAGGTGGAAGCGTGCTCGCAGCGATTCTTTTTCACTTTAGCTTTTTTTAGACTTTTACAAATTCTACTACTGGCCGTTCTGGACTCACTGATTTACATCTTTAAACTGCTATAAATTGACACATCACCAGATCATTTTTCTTGCATCCAAAGCGGTTGTGAGAAAAAATTAGGACGCATCGAGCCAAATAAACCTAACTCAGCAAATTCTACTACTTGCCCTTCTGGACTCGTTGATTTACATCTTGAAACTGTTTTAAATTGACACAGCACCAGATCATTTTTCTTGGATCCAAAGGGGTTGTGAAGAAAAATTAGGTGACATCCAGTTAAATAAACCTAACTCAGCTAAGATCAATGCTCGCGAGTTATGGATATTTGGGTAGTGTCTTTTAAAGAGATTAATGCGTTGCGCTGGAAATCTAACAGACAATTGCCATGCAGTTTCTACACTTACTGGCAGCCGAAGAATGTTTTCTAAAACATATTTTTTTTAAAACATAATTTCTTAATTTTTTTTCTTGCAAGCTCACAGGTTGAGATGTGCCTTAGGAAACTTTTCTGGCCTTCTTCCATTCTCTCACGCAAGGAAATATTTTATCCAAAAATAACTTTTTTTGGCAACTTTCACCAGATTATTTCATCATGAAGACGCACATAGGAGACGATTTTTGATAAAATGGCTTAAATACGATCAGCTGTGAAGGAAAACACATTTATTCTAAACGCCTCTGGCCTAATGGCCTCCTCAGCCGGGAATTGCCGGTTGGAGGCCTGTCGAAGGTGCAGAAATCATATTCCTTCACTTTTCACCTCATTTCTCCAGCAGTTACGATGCTAAATTAAACCCTGTAGAAAACACTGCTGTGATGGCCGAGTGGTTAAGGCGTTGGACTTGAAATCCAATGGGCAATGCCCGCGCAGGTTCGAACCCTGCTCGCAGCGATTTCTTTTTTTCCCTTTGTTTTTGTTAGATTTTCACACATATCACTACTTCCCGTTTTGGAGTCGATGCTTTACATCTTTAAGCTGTTAAACATTTAGGCCTCGCACGAACAATTTTCTTGCATCCAAAGTTGTTGTCAGCAGAAATGAGATAGCAACTGGTTTAAAAAAACTTAAATAATGACTGGTCAACATGTAACAGTAATGGGTATTTAGTTTGCAAATTGCACAGCTGTGATGGCCGAGTGGTTAAGGCGTTGGACTCGAAATCCAATGGGCAATGCCCGCGCAGGTTCAAACCCTGCTCGCATCGGTAGAATCTTTCGTAAAACACATTGTTTAAATTCTTTTTTTCTTGCGGGTTTAATTACTGATGTTTAGTTAAGGAAATTTTCCTAGCTTTGCTTTATTTTCTCAAGCGAGAAAATATTTGATGGAAAGAGAAGTTTTTTGCAACTTTCACGGGAAATCTTTGCTTTGAACACGCACAAAGAAGGTGCTTTTTGATAAAGTGGCTAAATACAATCAGCTATGAAGTAAATCGTGTTTTTTCTGACCACCTCCGTGGCCTAATGGATAAGGCACCGGCCTCCTAAGCCGGGGATTGCTGGTTCGAATCCCGTCGGAGTTGCAGGACTCACATTTTGTCACTCTTCACTTTATTTATTGCAAGGTGGAAGCGTGCTCGCAGCGATTCTTTTTCACTTTAGCTTTCTTAGACTTTTGCAAATTCTACTACTGGCCGTTCTGGACTCGCTGATTTACATCTTTGAACTGCTATAAATTGACACATCACCAGATCATTTTTCTTGCATCCAAAGCGGTTGTGAGGAAAAATTAGGACGCATCGGGCCAAATAAACCTAACTCAGCAAATTCTACTACTTGCGCTTCTGGACTCGCTGATTTACATCTTTAAACTGCTAAAAATTGACACAGCACCAGATCATTTTTCTTGGATCCAAAGGGGTTGTGAAGAAAAATTAGGTGACATCCAGTTAAATAAACCTAACTCAGCTAAGATCAATGCTCGCGAGTTATGAATATTTGGGTAGTGTCTTTTAAAGAGATTAATGTGTTGCGCTGGAAATCTAACAGACAATTGCCATGCAGTTTCTACACTTACTGGCAGCCGAAGAATGTTTTCTAAAACATATTTTTTTTAAAACATAATTTCTTAATTTTTTTTCTTGCAAGCTCACAGGTTGAGATGTGCCTTAGGAAACTTTTCTGGCCTTGTTCTCTTCTCCCACGCAAGGAAATATTTTATCCAAAAATAACTTTTTTTGGCAACTTTCACCAGATTATTTCATCATGAAGACGCACATAGGAGACGATTTTTGATAAAATGGCTTAAATACGATCAGCTGTGAAGGAAAACACATTTATTCTAAACGCCTCTGGCCTAATGTCCTCCTAAGCCGGGGATTGCGGGTTCGAGTCCCGTCGGAAGTGCAGGACTCTCATTTTGTCACTCTTCACTTTATTTATTGCAAGGTGGAAGCGTGCTCCCAGCGATTCTTTTTCACTTTAGCTTTTTTAGACTTTTGCAAATTCTACTACTGGCCGTTCTGGACTCACTGATTTACATCTTTAAACTGCTATAAATTGACACATCACCAGATCATTTTTCTTGCATCCAAAGCGGTTGTGAGAAAAAATTAGGACGCATCGAGCCAAATAAACCTAACTCAGCAAATTCTACTACTTGCCCTTCTGGACTCGTTGATTTACATCTTGAAACTGTTTTAAATTGACACAGCACCAGATCATTTTTCTTGGATCCAAAGGGGTTGTGAAGAAAAATTAGGTGACATCCAGTTAAATAAACCTAACTCAGCTAAGATCAATGCTCGCGAGTTATGGATATTTGGGTAGTGTCTTTTAAAGAGATTAATGCGTTGCGCTGGAAATCTAACAGACAATTGCCATGCAGTTTCTACACTTACTGGCAGCCGAAGAATGTTTTCTAAAACATATTTTTTTTAAAACATAATTTCTTAATTTTTTTTCTTGCAAGCTCACAGGTTGAGATGTGCCTTAGGAAACTTTTCTGGCCTTCTTCCATTCTCTCACGCAAGGAAATATTTTATCCAAAAATAACTTTTTTTGGCAACTTTCACCAGATTATTTCATCATGAAGACGCACATAGGAGACGATTTTTGATAAAATGGCTTAAATACGATCAGCTGTGAAGGAAAACACATTTATTCTAAACGCCTGTGGCCTAATGGCCTCCTCAGCCGGGAATTGCCGGTTGGAGGCCTGTCGAAGGTGCAGAAATCATATTCCGTCACTTTTCACCTCATTTCTCCAGCAGTTACGATGCTAAATTAAACCCTGTAGAAAACACTGCTGTGATGGCCGAGTGGTTAAGGCGTTGGACTTGAAATCCAATGGGCAATGCCCGCGCAGGTTCGAACCCTGCTCGCAGCGATTTCTTTTTTTCCCTTTGTTTTTGTTAGATTTTCACACATATCACTACTTCCCGTTTTGGAGTCGATGCTTTACATCTTTAAGCTGTTAAACATTTAGGCCTCGCACGAACAATTTTCTTGCATCCAAAGTTGTTGTCAGCAGAAATGAGATAGCAACTGGTTAAAAAAAAGTTAAATAATGACTGGTCAACATGTAAGAGTAATGGGTATTTAGTTTGCAAACTGCACAGCTGTGATGGCCGAGTGGTTAAGGCTTTGGACTTGAAATCCAATGGGCAATGCCCACGCAGGTTCAAACCCTGCTCGCATCGGTAGAATCTTTCGTAAAACACATTGTTTAAATTCTTTTTTTCTTGCGGGTTTAATTACTGATGTTTAGTTAAGGAAATTTTCCTAGCTTTGCTTTATTTTCTCAAGCGAGAAAATATTTGATGGAAAGAGAAGTTTTTTGCAACTTTCACGGGAAATCTTTGCTTTGAACACGCACAAAGAAGGTGCTTTTTGATAAAGTGGCTAAATACAATCAGCTATGAAGTAAATCGTGTTTTTTCTGACCGCCTCCGTGGCCTAATGGATAAGGCACCGGCCTCCTAAGCCGGGGATTGCGGGTTCGAATCCCGTCGGAGGTGCAGGACTCACATTTTGTCACTCTTCACTTTATTTATTGCAAGGTGGAAGCGTGCTCGCAGCGATTCTTTTTCACTTTAGCTTTTTTAGACTTTTGCAAATTCTACTACTGGCCGTTCTGGACTCACTGATTTACATCTTTAAACTGCTATAAATTGACACATCACCAGATCATTTTTCTTGCATCCAAAGCGGTTGTGAGATAAAATTAGGACGCATCGAGCCAAATAAACCTAACTCAGCAAATTCTACTACTTGCCCTTCTGGACTCGTTGATTTACATCTTGAAACTGTTTTAAACTGACACAGCACCAGATCATTTTTCTTGGATCCAAAGGGGTTGTGAAGAAAAATTAGGTGACATCCATTTAAATAAACCTAACTCAGCTAAGATCAATGCTCGCGAGTTATGAATATTTGGGTAGTGTCTTTTAAAGAGATTAATGTGTTGCGCTGGAAATCTAACAGACAATTGCCATGCAGTTTCTACACTTACTGGCAGCCGAAGAATGTTTTCTAAAACATATTTTTTTTAAAACATAATTTCTTAAATTTTTTTTTCTTGCAAGCTCACAGGTTGAGATGTGCCTTAGGAAACTTTTCTGGCCTTCTTCCATTCTCCCACGCAAGGAAATGTTTTATCCAAAAATAACTTTTTTTGGCAACTTTCACCAGATTATTTCATCATGAAGACGCACATAGGAGACGATTTTTGATAAAATGGCTTAAATACGATCAGCTGTGAAGGAAAACACATTTATTCTAAACGCCTGTGGCCTAATGGCCTCCTCAGCCGGGAATTGCCGGTTGGAGGCCCGTCGAAGGTGCAGAAATCATATTCCGTCACTTTTCACCTCATTTCTCCAGCAGTTACGATGCTAAATTAAACCCTGTAGAAAAGACTGCTGTGATGGCCGAGTGGTTAAGGCGTTGGACTTGAAATCCAATGGGCAATGCCCGCGCAGGTTCGAACCCTGCTCGCAGCGATTTCTTTTTTTTCCCTTTGTTTTTGTTAGATTTTCACACATATCACTACTTCCCGTTTTGGAGTCGATGCTTAACATCTTTAAGCTGTTAAACATTTAGGCCTCCCACGAACAATTTTCTTGCATCCAAAGTTGTTGTCAGCAGAAATGAGATAGCAACTGGTTAAAAAAAACTTAAATAATGACTGGTCAACATGTAAGAGTAATGGGTATTTAGTTTGCAAATTGCACAGCTGTGATGGCCGAGTGGTTAAGGCGTTGGACTCGAAATCCAATGGGCAACGCCCGCGCAGGTTCGAACCCTGCTCGCAGCGGTAGAATCTTTCGTAAAACACATTGTTTAAATTCTTTTTTTTTTGCAGGTTTAATTACTGATATTTAGTTGAGGAAATTTTCCTAGCTTTGCTTTATTTTCTCAAGCGAGAAAATATTTGATGGAAAGAGAAGTTTTTTGCAACTTTCACGGGAAATCTTTGCTTTGAACACGCACAAAGAAGGTGATTTTTGATAAAGTGGCTAAATACAATCAGCTATGAAGTAAATCGTATTTTTTCTGACCGCCTCCGTGGCCTAATGGATAAGGCACCGGCCTCCTAAGCCGGGGATTGCGGGTTCGAGTCCCGTCGGAGGTGCAGGACTCACATTTTGTCACTCTTCACTTTATTTATTGCAAGGTGGAAGCGTGCTCGCAGCGATTCTTTTTCACTTTAGCTTTCTTAGACTTTTGCAAATTCTACTACTTGCCGTTCTGGACTCGCTGATTTACATCTTTGAACTGCTATAAATTGACACATCACCAGATCATTTTTCTTGCATCCAAAGCGGTTGTGAGAAAAAATTAGGACGCATCGAGCCAAATAAACCTAACTCAGCAAATTCTACTACTTGCCCTTCTGAACTCGCTGATTTACATCTTTAAACTGCTATAAATTGACACAGCACCAGATCATTTTTCTTGCATCCAAAGCGGTTGTGAAGAAAAATTAGGTGACATCCAGTTAAAAAAAACTAACCCAGCTAAGATCAATGCTCGCGGATTATGAATATTTGGGTAGTGTCTTTTAAAGAAATTAATGTGTTGCACGGAAATCCAACAGACAATTGCCATCCAGTTTCTACACTTACTGGCAGCCGAAGAATGTTTTCTAAAACATATTTTTTTTTAAATATAATTTCTTAATTTTTTTTCTTGCAAGCTCACAGGTTGAGATGTGCCTTAGCAAATTTTCCTGGCCTTGCTTCATTTTTTCAAGCGAGAAAATATTTGATGGAAAGAGAAGTTTTTTGCAACTTTCACGGGAAATCTTTGCTTTGAACACGCACAAAGAAGGTGATTTTTGATAAAGTGGCTAAATACAATCAGCTATGAAGTAAATTGTGTTTTTTCTGACCGCCTCCGTGGCCTAATGGATAAGGCACCGGCCTCCTAAGCCGGGGATTGCGGGTTCGAGTCCCGTCGGAGGTGCACGACTCTCATTTTGTCACTCTTCACTTTATTTATTGCAAGGTGGAAGCGTGCTCCCAGCGATTCTTTTTCACTTTAGCTTTTTTAGACTTTTGCAAATTCTACTACTGGCCGTTCTGGACTCACTGATTTACATCTTTAAACTGCTATAAATTGACACATCACCAGATCATTTTTCTTGCATCCAAAGCGGTTGTGAGAAAAAATTAGGACGCATCGAGCCAAATAAACCTAACTCAGCAAATTCTACTACTTGCCCTTCTGGACTCGTTGATTTACATCTTGAAACTGTTTTAAATTGACACAGCACCAGATCATTTTTCTTGGATCCAAAGGGGTTGTGAAGAAAAATTAGGTGACATCCAGTTAAATAAACCTAACTCAGCTAAGATCAATGCTCGCGAGTTATGAATATTTGGGTAGTGTCTTTTAAAGAGATTAATGCGTTGCGCTGGAAATCTAACAGACAATTGCCATGCAGTTTCTACACTTACTGGCAGCCGAAGAATGTTTTCTAAAACATATTTTTTTTAAAACATAATTTCTTAATTTTTTTTCTTGCAAGCTCACAGGTTGAGATGTGCCTTAGGAAATTTTCCTGGCCTTCTTCCATCCTCCCACGCAAGGAAATATTTTATCCAAAAATAACTTTTTTTGGCAACTTTCACCAGATTATTTCATCATGAAGACGCACATAGGAGACGATTTTTGATAAAATGGCTTAAATACGATCAGCTATGAAGGAAAACACATTTATTCTAAACGCCTGTGGCCTAATGGCCTCTTCAGTCGGGGATTGCCGGTTGGAGGCCTGTCGAAGGTGCAGAAATCATACTCCGTCACTTTTCACCTCATTTCTCCAGCAGTTACGATGCTAATTTACACCCGGTAGAAAACACTGCTGTGATGGCCGAGTGGTTAAGGCGTTGGACTTGAAATCCAATGGGCAATACCCGCGCAGGTTCGAACCCTGCTCGCAGCGATTTCTTTTTTTCCCTTTGTTTTTGTTAGATTTTCACACATATCACTACTTCCCGTTTTGGAGTCGATGCTTTACATCTTTAAGCTGTTAAATATTTAGGCCTCGCACGAACAATTTTCTTGCATCCAAAGTTGTTGTCAGCAGAAATGAGATAGCAACTGGTTAAAAAAAACTTAAATAATGACTGGTCAGCATGTAAGAGTAATGGGTATTTATTTTGCAACTTTCACAGATGTGATGGCCGAGTGGTTAAGGCGTTGGACTCGAAATCCAATGGGCAATGCCCGCGCAGGTTCGAACCCTGCTCGCAGCGGTAGAATTTTTCGTAAAACACATTGTTTAAATTCTTTTTTTTTTGCAGGTTTAATTACTGATATTTAGTTGAGGAAATTTTCCTAACTTTGCTTTATTTTCACAAGCGAGAAAATATTTGATGGAAAGAGAAGTTTTTTGCAACTTTCACGGGAAATCTTTGCTTTGAACACGCACAAAGAAGGTGATTTTTGATAAAGTGGCTAAATACAATGAGCTTTGAAGTAAATTTTGTTTTTTCTGACCGCCTCCGTGGCCTAATGGATAAGGCACCACCCTCCTAAGCCGGGGATTGCGGGTTCGAGTCCCGTCGGAGGTGCAGGACTCTCATTTTGTCACTCTTCACTTTATTTATTGCAAGGTGGAAGCGTGCTCGCAGCGATTCTTTTTCACTTTAGCTTTTTTAGACTTTTGCAAATTCTACTACTGGCCGTTCTGGACTCACTGATTTACATCTTTAAACTGCTATAAATTGACACATCACCAGATCATTTTTCTTGCATCCAAAGCGGTTGTGAGATAAAATTAGGACGCATCGAGCCAAATAAACCTAACTCAACAAATTCTACTACTTGCCCTTCTGGACTCGTTGATTTACATCTTGAAACTGTTTTAAATTGACACAGCACCAGATCATTTTTCTTGGATCCAAAGGGGTTGTGAAGAAAAATTAGGTGACATCCAGTTAAATAAACCTAACTCAGCTAAGATCAATGCTCGCGAGTTATGAATATTTGGGTAGTGTCTTTTAAAGAGATTAATGTGTTGCGCTGGAAATCTAACAGACAATTGCCATGCAGTTTCTACACTTACTGGCAGCCGAAGAATGTTTTCTAAAACATATTTTTTTTAAAACATAATTTCTTAAATTTTTTTTTCTTGCAAGCTCACAGGTTGAGATGTGCCTTAGGAAACTTTTCTGGCCTTCTTCCATTCTCCCACGCAAGGAAATATTTTATCCAAAAATAACTTTTTTTGGCAACTTTCACCAGATTATTTCATCATGAAGACGCACATAGGAGACGATTTTTGATAAAATGGCTTAAATACGATCAGCTGTGAAGGAAAACACATTTATTCTAAACGCCTGTGGCCTAATGGCCTCCTCAGCCGGGAATTGCCGGTTGGAGGCCCGTCGAAGGTGCAGAAATCATATTCCGTCACTTTTCACCTCATTTCTCCAGCAGTTACGATGCTAAATTAAACCCTGTAGAAAAGACTGCTGTGATGGCCGAGTGGTTAAGGCGTTGGACTTCAAATCCTATGGGCAATGCCCGCGCAAGTTCGAACCCTGCTCGCAGCGATTTCTTTTTTTTCCCTTTGTTTTTGTTAGATTTTCACACATATCACTACTTCCCGTTTTGGAGTCGATGCTTAACATCTTTAAGCTGTTAAACATTTAGGCCTCCCACGAACAATTTTCTTGCATCCAAAGTTGTTGTCAGCAGAAATGAGATAGCAACTGGTTAAAAAAAACTTAAATAATGACTGGTCAACATGTAAGAGTAATGGGTATTTAGTTTGCAAATTGCACAGCTGTGATGGCCGAGTGGTTAAGGCGTTGGACTCGAAATCCAATGGGCAATGCCCGCGCAGGTTCGAACCCTGCTCGCAGCGGTAGAATCTTTCGTAAAACACATTGTTTAAATTCTTTTTTTCTTGCAGGTTTAATTACTGATATTTAGTTAAGGAAATTTTCCTAGCTTTGCTTTATTTTCTCAAGCGAGAAAATATTTGATGGAAAGAGAAGTTTTTTGCAAATTTCACGGGAAATCTTTGCTTTGAACACGCACAAAGAAGGTGATTTTTGATAAAGTGGCTAAATACAATCCGCTATGAAGTAAATCGTGTTTTTTCTGACCGCCTCCGTGGCCTAATGGATAAGGCACCGGCCTCCTAAGCCGGGGATTGCGGGTTCGAGTCCCGTCGGAGGTGCACGACTCATTTTGTCGCTCTTCACTTTATTTATTGCAAGGTGGAAGCGTGCTCGCAGCGATTCTTTTTCACTTTAGCTTTCTTAGACTTTTGCAAATTCTACTACTGGCCGTTCTGGACTCGCTGCTTTACATCTTTGAACTGCTATAAATTGACACATCACCAGATCATTTTTCTTGCATCCAAAGCGGTTGTGAGAAAAAATTAGGACGCATCAAGCCAAATAAACCTAACTCAGCAAATTCTACTACTTGTCCTTCTGAACTCGCTGATTTACATCTTTAAACTGCTATAAATTGACACAGCACCAGATCATTTTTCTTGCATCCAAAGGGGTTGTAAAGAAAAATTAGGTGACATCCAGTTAAAAAAACCTAACCCAGCTAAGATCAATGCTCGCGGGTTATGAATATTTGGGTAGTGTCTTTTAAAGAAATTAATGTGTTGCTCGGAAATCCAACAAACAATTGCCATGCAGTTTCTACACTTACTGGCAGTCGAAGAATGTTTTCTAAAACATATTTTTTTGTAAAACATAATTTTTTAATTTTTTTTCCTCCAAGCTCACAGGTTGAGATGTACCTTAGGAAATTTTCCTGACCTTGCTTCATTTTCTCAAGCGAGAAAATATTTGATGGAAAGAGAAGTTTTTTGCAACTTTCACGGGAAATCTTAGCTTTGAACACGCACAAAGAAGGTGCTTTTTGATAAAGTGGCTAAATACAATTAGCTATGAAGTAAATTGTGTTTTTCTGACCGCCTCCGTGGCCTAATGGATAAGGCACCGGCCTCCTAAGCCGGGGATTGCGGGTTCGAGTCCCGTCGGAGGTGCAGGACTCTCATTTTGTCACTCTTCACTTTATTTATTGCAAGGTGGAAGCGTGCTCCCAGCGATTCTTTTTCACTTTAGCTTTTTTAGACTTTTGCAAATTCTACTACTTGCCGTTCTGGACTCACTGATTTACATCTTTAAACTGCTATAAATTGACACATCACCAGATCATTTTTCTTGCATCCAAAGCGGTTGTGAGAAAAAATTAGGACGCATCGAGCCAAATAAACCTAACTCAGCAAATTCTACTACTTGCCCTTCTGGACTCGTTGATTTACATCTTGAAACTGTTTTAAATTGACACAGCACCAGATCATTTTTCTTGGATCCAAAGGGGTTGTGAAGAAAAATTAGGACGCATCGAGCCAAATAAACCTAACTCAGCAAATTCTACTACTTGCCCTTCTGGACTCGCTGATTTACATCTTTAAACTGTTTTAAATTGACACAGCACCAGATCATTTTTCTTGGATCCAAAGGGGTTGTGAAGAAAAATTAGGTGACATCCAGTTAAATAAACCTAACTCAGCTAAGATCAATGCTCGCGAGTTATGAATATTTGGGTAGTGTCTTTTAAAGAGATTAATGTGTTGCGCTGGAAATCCAACAGACAATTGCCATGCAATTTCTACACTTACTGGCAGCCGAAGAATGTTTTCTAAAACATATTTTTTTTTAAAACATAATTTCTTAATTTTTTTCTTGCAAGCTCACAGGTTGAGATGTGCCTTAGGAAACTTTTCTGGCCTTCTTCCATTCTCCCACGCAAGTAAATATTTTATCCAAAAATAACTTTTTTTGGCAACTTTCACCAGATTATTTCATCTTGAAGACGCACATTAGAAACGATTTTTGATAAAATGGCTTAAATACGATCAGCTGTGAAGGAAATGACATTTATTCTAAACGCCTGTGGCCTAACGGCCTCCTCAGCCGGGGATTGCCGATTGGAGGCCCGTCGAAGGTGCAGAAATCATACTCCGTCACTTTTCACCTCATTTCTCCAGCAGTTACGATGCTAAATAAAAGCCGATAGAGAACACTGCTGTGATGGCCGAGTGGTTAAGGCGTTGGACTTGAAATCCAATGGGCAATGCCCGCGCAAGTTTGAACCCTGCTCGCAGCGATTTCTTTTTTTCCCTTTGTTTTTGTTAGATTTTTACACATATCACTACTTCCCGTTTTGGAGTCGATGCTTTACATCTTTAAGCTGTTAAACATTTAGGCCTCGCACGAACAATTTTCTTGCATCCAAAGTTGTTGTCAGCAGAAATGAGATAGCAACTGGTTAAAAAAACTTAAATAATGACTGGTCAACATGTAACAGTAATGGATATTTAGTTTGCAAATTTCACGGCGGTGATGGCCGAGTGGTTAAGGCGTTGGACTCGAAATCCAATGGGCAATGCCCGCGCAGGTTCGAACCCTGCTGGTAGCGGTAGAATCTTTCGTAAAACACATTGTTTAATTTCTTTTTTTCTTTCAGGTTTGATTACTGACATTTAGTTAAGGAAATTTTCCTAGCCTTGCTTCATTTTCTCAAGCGAGATAATATTTGATGGAAAGAGAAGTTTTTTGCAACTTTCACGGGAAATCTTTGCTTTGAACACGCACAAAGAAGGTGCTTTTTGATAAAGTGGCTAAATACAGTCAGCCATGAAGTAAGTTCGTATTTTTACTAACCGCCTCCATGGCCTAATGGATAAGGCACCGGCCTCCTATGCCGGGGATTGCGGGTTCGAGTCCCGTCGGAGGTGCAGGACTCACATTTTGTCACTCTTCACTTTATTTATTGCAAGGTGGAAGCGTGCTCGCAGCGATTCTTTTTCACTTTAGCTTTCTCAGACTTTTGCAAATTCTACTACATGCCGTTCTGGACTCACTGATTTACATCTTTAAACTGCTATAAATTGACACATCACCAGATCATTTTTCTTGCATCCAAAACGGTTGTGAAGAAAAATTAGGACGCATCGAGCCCAATAAACCTAACTCAACAAATTCTACTACTTGCCCTTCTGGACTCGCTGATTTACATCTTGAAACTGTTTTAAATTGACACAGCACCAGATCATTTTTCTTGCACCAAGGCGGTTGTGAAGAAAAATTAGGTGACATCCAGTTAAATAAACCTAACTCAGCTAAGATCAATGCTCGCGAGTTATGAATATTTGGGTAGTGTCTTTTAAAGAGATTAATGTGTTGCGCTGGAAATCCAACAGACAATTGCCATGCAGTTTCTACACTTACTGGCAGCCGAAGAATTTTTTTCTAAAACGTATTTTTTTTAAAACATAATTTCTTAATTTTTTTCTTGCAAGCTCACAGGTTGAGATGTGCCTTAGGAAACTTTTCTGGCCTTCTTCCATTCTCTCACGCAAGGAAATATTTTATCCAAAAATAACTTTTTTTGGCAACTTTCACCAGATTATTTCATCTTGAAGACGCACATAGGAGACGATTTTTGATAAAATGGCTTAAATACGATCAGCTGTGAAGAAAATGACATTTATTCTAAACGCCTCTGGCCTAATGGCCTCCTCAGCCGGGGATTGCCGGTTGGAGGCCCGTCGAATGTTCAGAAATCATACTCCGTCACTTTTCACCTCATTTCTCCAGTAGTTACGATGCTAAATTAAAGACGGTAGAAAGCATTGCTGTGATGGCCGAGTGGTTAAGGCGTTGGACTTGAAATCCAATGGGCAATGCCCGCGCAGGTTCGAACCCTGCTCGCAGCGATTTCTTTTTTTTCCCTTTGTTTTTGTTAGATTTTTACACATATCACTACTTCCCGTTTCGGATTGCGTAATGCAGGGGGACTCGGACATATCTGAAATCATGACACCCACCCTCTCTCAAGGTACTGATAAAATGTTATTAGAGTATCGGCGCAGGAAATCTTTCGCCTCTCGTTCGAGAGCGCGTAAAGGCAATGAATAGATTTTACTAGGATTTGTTCATGGATATGCTCTCACATGAACAATGGGTATGTACCTTCATATTTTTCTTATCTGTTTAATGTCTCTCGTATCTTACATACGTTTTGGCACTTTGAATGTTAATGGCCTGCGTGCTGTTACAAAGAAGGAGCAGGTACAACAATTTGTTTTTGATAACAATATTGATATTTTGTTCTTACAAGAAACACATTTTCAAGATTATACAGACGCTGGGAATTTTAAAATTCCAAGGAATGCTAGGTGGGCCTACGGGTCAAGTAAAAGTTGTGGGGTAGGGATTGTGATTAAATACACCGTTGACTGTGTAATACGTAATGTCGTTAGATGTCCTAACGGGCGTTACATAAGTGTTAAAATGACAATTAATGACACGGCTCTTAATCTGATATGTATATATGCTCCTAATAATCCACAGGATAGGAAAGAATTCATTTCTAACCTAGACAGTGTAATGCGTGGGAGTGAATTAGTCATTCTTGGTGGGGATTTTAACTGCGTTGAAAATATTATATTGGATAGAAATGGGTCTGCAAATAATGTGAGAAATGTTGGTATTGATGAAATTAATAGTATTAAATATGAGTTTGAGGTGTGTGATATTTTTAGGAAGTTTCATCCGGACAAACGGTGCTACACCTGGTCAAGAGGCCAGTGGGCTAGTCGGCTTGATAGATTCTACCTTCCTAATGCTGTTCAGAGTTATGTAACCTTTTGTGATGTTAAACCTGTCTCCTTTTCTGATCATACTTGTTCTATTGTTGATGTAAATTTTACAGATGTAATTACTTGGGGTCCGTTTTATTGGAAATGTAACACTTCTGTTTTGAATGACGATGAACTTGCTGTACAAATAAATGATGTCTTTGTAAGTATTTTTTCTGATGGTGACATTTGTGATGATACCTTAGTGGACAGGTGGGAGGCTTTCAAAAAAGGATTGTAAAGATGTAATACGTAATTATTGTTCCCAAGTTTCATTAAGGAAAAAGAGCCAGTTGCTGGATCTACAAGATGAATTGAATGTATTAAAGACAAACCCTGTTGTAAATAGTGATAAGATTGGTAATGTAAAGAAGACTATTAATTGTTTAAATAGAGACAGACATGCGGGATCGGTTATTAGGGCTAAGGCTGTTCACTTTGATAAGGGGGAAAAGCCTACGAAATATTTTATTAGGAGGGAAGTGGGGAGGGGAAAAAAGAAAATGATAAAGTAAATTAGGTGACATGGGAATGAGTCTCGGTCCCATAAATCCCAGCATGAAATTGCTAAATGTATCAGGTTATATTACAAACAATTGTACAGTAAGCAGGATACTGATTTTGTGTGTCGAGACGCGTTTCTATCAGAATTACCGAAGTTAAATGATTATCGTAAAGCTCTTTGTGAGGGCGCATTGACGGAACAAGAGCTCTTGTTTGCTGTAAATAATATGTGTAAATACCGTTCGCCTGGTTGTGATGGCTTACCAGCCGAGTTTTATGTAACGTTCTGGCCTCTGATTGGCAATGTATTTACTGAAGTTGTCAATTGTTGTTTTCGCTCCGGCAGTTTAAGTCCGTCCCAGCGGAGTGGTCTTATCACATTGCTATGTAAGGACCCCAATAATGCAACGGACATAAGGAATTGGAGGCCTATTAGTTTACTGAACGTAGATTACAAAATTGTGTCAAAAGCTTTATGTAATCGTTTAAAATCTGTTATTGACAACGTGGTTAATCAGAACCAAACTTGTGGAATACCAGGTCGTAGTATATTCGACAATTTACATCTTTTACGTAATGTCTATGATTACGTGGAACAGAAAGATTTGAAGGCATGCTTTTTAAATTTAGATCAGGAGAAGGCTTTTGACAGGGTTGATTGGTCCTTTTTGTTCAAATGTTTAGAGATGTTTAATTTTGGGCCCGAATTTTGTGCATGGGTTAAATTACTGTACACAAATATCTCCAGCAGTGTGATTTTAAATGGACACATAAGTGAACAATTTAGTTTAAATAGAGGAGTCCGCTAGGGGTGTTCCCTATCTCCACTGTTGTACGTTTTATCGTTAGAGCCGTTTATATCGGCGCTTAGGAAGTCCAGTGTGATTAATGGTGTTGCCATGCCGGGAACAACTAAGCAGGCTAAGGTTTCTGCCTTTGCGGATGACACTACGGCAATTCTCTCAGATGAAAGTTCCGTGAAAGAAGTGGTTACTTTGACAGAAAATTACGGCAGGGCATCTGGGGCAAAACTGAATCTGTCCAAGACCACTGTCCTACCTATTGGAAATTGGGATAGTTCGTTAGTGCCTGATTTAGGGTTGAATACTGTTCAGAATTCCAAAATTTGTGGAATTTTTTTTGGAAAAGACCAGGCGGAACTCAACTGTACTCGTGTCTTAAATAAAGTTAAGAAAAATATAACTTCTTGGTGTGGAAGATATTTAACTCTTAGGGGGAGGGCTGTACTAATTAACACTGCCGCCCTAGCGGTTTTATGGTTCACAGCACAATGTACTTTGTTACCTGCTAAATGTGTCACTCAGTGTACGCAGATAGTATTTAAATTTTTGTGGAATAATAAGCCTGAGAGTTTAAAGCGGGTTGTTGTAAACATTAAATTTAAGAATGGAGGTTTAAATGTTCATAATGTTGAGTGCAAAACGAAAGCTTTAGCCGTACGACATGTATTAAAATTGGTTTATGGTACTGAGGCCGACTGGAAATATTTTGCGATTTACTGGTTAGGTTTATTTTTGAGGAGTGTTTGTCCTGAATTTGCCAGGCACAGTGTCCCACACTCAGAACGTAACACACCCTTCTACCAGTTTGCGATAAATGCTTTTAAGGAATTCTATAGTGGTCAAACGTTACCTTCTGTGATGTACCGTAGTAAAGTTATTTATGATCAGCTTGTCACGAAAGCCTTACAGGCACCACGGGTGATGTTAACATTTCCGCAGTTGAGATGGGATGTTATTTGGAAAACGGTGTTCCACAAGTTTTTAGATCATAACTTGATCAATTTCTGTTTTAAGCTTGTTCATGATATTTTGCCCGTCAAAGAAAGACTACTGAGGCGTAATATCGCCACTGACGACTCCTGTGTATTTTGTTCTGGTTCGGAAACACAGGACCATTTGTTTGTTCAATGTCATATTGTCTCTCAGGTGTTCCGTGAATTCAGCCGGGTGTTTGTTCTTTGTGGTTGCGTTTTGCCGAGTCTTGAAAAGGACACACTAATTTACAAATCACTTAATTTTCCTCTTAGTCCGGAAGTGAGGGCTATTGTGTTAAATATAATTACAGTGTTATAATTTTGCACTTGGTGTGCAAGAAACCAAGTGGTGTTTCAAAATGAGCAAAGAGATGCAAGTACGATAGTTGCCGTGGCTAAAGGTATGATTAAGACAAGAGTTCATGTTGATTTCTATCGGTTAAATCGGTCACTGTTTAAAAAGTATGGTGTCACAACAAAATCTTCTGTAGTGTATGTATGTTTTCGTAAACGTTTATTGGGAATAAATTCAATCTTTGAAAAAAAAAAACATTTAGGCCTCGCACGAACAATTTTCTTGCATCCAAAGTTGTTGTCAGCAGAAATGAGATAGCAACTGGTTAAAAAAACTTAAATAATGACTGGTCAACATGTAAGAGTAATGGATATTTAATTTGCAATTTTCACAGCTGTGATGGCCGAGTGGTTAAGGCGTTGGACTCGAAATCCAATGGGCAATGCCCGCGCAGGTTCGAACCCTGCTCGCAGCGGTAGAATCTTTCGTAAAACACATTGTTTAAATTCTTTTTGTCTTGCAGGTTTGATAACTGATATTTAGTTAAGGAAATTTTCCTGGCCTTGCTTCATTCTCTCAAGCGATAAAATATTTGATGGAAAGAGAAGTTTTTTGCAACTTTCACGGGAAATCTTTGCTTTGAACACGCACGAAAAAGGTGATTTTTGATAAAATGGCTAAATACAATCTGCTATGAAGTAAATCGTTTTTATTCCGACCGCCTACGTGGCCTAATGGATAAGGCACCGGCCTCCTAAGCCGGGGATTGCGGGTTCGAGTCCCGTCGGAGGTGCAGGGCTCAAATTTTGTCATTCTTTACTTTATTTTTTGCAAGGTGGAAGCGTTCTCGCAGCGATTCTTTTTCACTTTAGCTATCTTAGACTTTTGCAAATTCTACTACTGGCCGTTCTGGACTCGCTGATTTACATCTTTAAACTGCTATAAATTGACACATCACCAGATCATTTTTCTTGCATCCAAAGCGGTTGTGAGAAAAAATTAGGACGCATCGAGCCAAATAAACCTAACTCAGCAAATTCTACTACTTGCCCTTCTGGACTCGCTGATTTACATCTTGAAACTGTTTTAAATTGACACAGCACCAGATCATTTTTCTTGCATCTAAAGGGGTTGTGAATAAAAATTAGGTGACATCCAGTTAAATAAACCTAACTCAGCTAAGATCAATGCTCGCGAGTTATGAATATTTGGGTAGTGTCTTTTAAAGAGATTAATGTGTTGCGCTGGAAATCCAACAGACAATTGCCTTGCAGTTTCTACACTTACTGGCAGCCGAAGAATGTTTTCTAAAACATATTTTTTTGTAAAACATAATTTCTTAATTTTTTTTCTTGCAAGCTCACAGGCTGAGATGTGCCTTAGGAAACTTTTCTGGCCTTGTTCCATTCTCCCACGCAAAGAAGTATTTTATCCAAAAATTATTTTTTTGGCAACTTTCACAGGATTTTTTTATCTTGAAAACGCGCATAGAAGACGATTTTTTATAAAATGGCCTAAATACGATCAGCTGTGAAGAAAATGACATTTATTCTAAACGCCTCTGGCCTAATGGCCTCCTCAGCCGAGGATTGCCCGTTGGAGGCCCGTCAAAGGTGCAGAAATCATACTCCGTCACTTTTCACCTCATTTCTCCAGCAGTTACGATGCTAAATTAAAGCCGGTAGAATACACTGCTGTGATGGCCAAGTGGTTAAGGCGTTGGACTTGAAATCCAATGGGCCATGCCCGCGCAGGTTTGAACCCTGCTCGCAGCGATTTCTTTTTTTCCCTTTGTTTTTGTTAGAATTTTTTTTTTTTTTTTTTTTTTTTTTTTTTTTTGATTGGTGTTTTACGCCGTACTCAAGAATATTTCACTTATACGACGGCGGCCAGCATTATGGTGGGTGGAAACCGGGCACAGTCCGGGGGAAACCCACGACCATCCGCAGGTTGCTGGCAGACCTTCCCACTTACGGACGGAGATGTTAGAATTTTACACATATCACTACTTCCCGTTTTGGAATCGATGCTTTACATCTTTAAGGCATGGGAGAGATTGTGCTAGTCGCCGAAGTGAACGGACGTGTCGGTTATTCTCTGCTGTTTACACATTTGTGCAAAAACAACTCTTGTTTTTGAGACTGATTTTTTGATGAACTGGGAGCCCACAGAGCTTGAGTTTGGCCAGTGGTAACTGTTTGGTGAAGGGCGTGTGCCCAGTTGGATCAGGTATGTCCAAGTCCGTGTCGTTTTCGCCTGTAAACAGGCCAAGCAGAACTCTGTGTCAATCTCTGCACGAAGCAGCCCGGCATTTTCTACGGCTGTCCAGAGGGACTTTATTCCTTTTCTGTCAAGTGTGTTAAATATCAAAACAGAGCTAATAAGTTTTCAGAAAAATTATTTGAAGAAACACTTCTATCTCCGTGTGTCTACAGTGGCTGGGCATAATGCCCTAGTGAGTAAATCCAGTGTTGTTATAAATGAAACGACGTGGTCTATTATGCCCGCGTCGTCGGTTTACCTGAATCTGACGGCCCACTGGGCACCGGATGAAATGTCGGTGACACTATCGAGGCAGCTTTGAAACCCTATGGTGAATGCCTGGGTGTGACGAAACCCAGATTTTCAGACCCGGAGCTCTCTCATGTTCGGACAGGTATTCGGATTTGCAGATTTAGGCCTAGGTGTCACAAAGTTCGTTATGTACCAAATTTTATTAATTTCGGTGGTGACATTGTTATGTTTACCTACCCCGGGCAAACCTATGAATGTCGGAAGTGTGGCCAAAAATCACACAAGGCGGCAGAGTGTAGGGCACTGTGGTGTTCTAACTGCGACGGTTTCTCCCCCCATGAGAATCCTCATACAGAGAAGGACTGTACAGATCCATGCCGAATGTGTGACTTAGGGCTTCATACGGTCAGTGACTGTTGTGCGAGAGCAATGTCGTACGCGGCGCGAGTTAAGGGAAACCCCTACCGACTATGCGCCAGTATAATAAGGAAGGGACCGTAAAACAAGATGACGTTGATGTTGACGTCAGCGACGATGAAGACCCATTCAACGCACCTGCTATGGAACTGGTTCAAGACAGCGAGGAGAACGAAGACGAAATCGACGGGAATGGTAACAACAGCGCCGATGATAACGTCAGCGACGACAGCGAGTCTAATAAGGAGATGGACGTCCAGGAGAATACTAAGAACACCGAAGAAGTGGATGTTGGTGATAACGAAACGTCATCAGCTGTCCCGAGGGTGAAGAATGTGGTCGTGGCTGACGTGCACGCTCCCGACGTGCGTTCACCAGTTCCAGTCGAGGAAAAGCGAGCTAAGTTGGACAATGGCAGTACAGCCGAAGAGGCAGCGTCATCTATCCCGCCCAGTTCCCATCCTACTGATTATGATGGTGTTGATGCCGATCAGTCGTCAGACTGTATGACGCCGACTCCATCTCAGGAGGGGGACACCATGCTTCTGGAATACAGGAAAAGAAAATCGCTTGCTTCTCGTGCGAGGCAGCGAATGAAAAGAGACAAATGAGTTGTAGCGTAATTAGAACCCTCTTATTTGACCACAATGGGTATGTACGCTCTACCTTTACTTATTTGTATAATGAGCTTAAATAATATTCGTTTTGGGACTTTAAACATTAATGGTTTACGGGATCTGTCTAAACAAGAACATGTCAAGCAATTTGTTTTCGATAAAGGAATTGATGTACAATTCTTACAGGAAACACACTTCGAAAACTATAATGACACTAAATATTTGCAAATCCCGGGCGATGCAAGGTGGGCGTATGGGTCAAATCGAAGTTGTGGGGTGGGAATAATTATTAGGTATACGGTAGACTGCTTTATACGGAAAATACAGAGGTGCCCTAACGGTCGCTACATAAGCCTTAGGGTTGAGCTCAACAACACTGCTTTAAACCTTGTTTGTGTATATGCCCCTAATAATCCAAAGGAAAGAAAAGAGTTTATTTCTAATCTAGATAATGTGATGCAGGGCAGTGAGTTGGTTATTATGGGTGGGGATTTTAATTGTGTTGAGAGCATTGAATTAGATAGAGCTGGCTGTGCCACTAATGGAAGGAATGATGGAGTGGACGAAATTAATAATTTGAAAAGAGATTTTGGTATTTGTGATATTTTTAGGAAACTGCATCCGAATAAGAATTGTTACACGTGGTCTAGGCGCCAGTGTGCCAGTAGATTGGATAGATTTTATATCCCTAACGCTGTGTTTAAGTATGTAACCCAGTGTGATGCTGTACACGTGTCTTTTTCTGATCATTCGTGTTTGTCTTTTATATGTCTTTTGAAGATGTCATTTCATGGGGGCCGTTCTACTGGAAGTGTAATACTTCTGTGTTAAATGACACGGAGCTTGTTGATGATATTAAATCCGTCTTCCATGATATTTTCTCTGTCTGTACAACTGGTCATGCAGATCTAATAGACAGATGGGAGACATTTAAAAGGGAATGTAAAGACAGAATTCGGAGTTACTGTAAGGAGAAATCTATGAACAAAAACGTGATTTGTTGGAACTTGAACAAGAATTAAATGCGTTAAAATCTAGTCCAATCATTAACTGTGAGAGTATTGACAATGTGAAAAAGACTCTAAATGCCCTTTATAAGTCGAATCATGCGGGAGCGGTTATCCGTGCTAAAGCTGTTCATTTTGATCACTGAGAAAAACCAACGAAATATTTCATTAGAGGAGAAGATGGTATGGGCAGAAAGAAGATGATTAAAAGTATTACTTGTCATAGTCATTCTTCAATATCCCATGAATCTCAGGAAGGTATTGCTAAGTGTATAATGTCGTATTATATGAAATTGTATACTGAACAAGATACTGACTCCTCCATTCAAGATGAGTTCTTTTCATCGCTTCCGATGTTAAATTGTAAAACTGCCTGCGAAGGCCTTTTGACTGAACAGGAGTTGTTTTTTGCAGTAAAAAATATGTCTAAAAACCATTCACCGGGATGCGACGGTTTGCCAGCAGAGTTTTATGTACAATTTTGGCCCCTGTTTTCGGGTGTGTTTACGGATGTAGTTAATTACTGTTTTAACTTGGGTAGATTAAGTAATTCACATTGTCCTAGGTTAATCACACTTTTATGTAAGGAACCCGACAATGACGAAAGCATAAAAACTAGAGGCCAATTAGCTTACCAGATGTAGATTATAAGATTGTTTCTAAAGCTTTGTGCAATCGGTTAAAAAATGTGATCGACACAATTGTACTTCAGAATCAGACATGTGGAATACCAGGCCGAAGTATTTTTGACAACCTTCACTTATTACGAAATACATATGATTATGTTGAACAAAAAGATATAAAAGGATGCTTTCTTAACTTAGATCAGGAGAAAGCTTTTGACAGAGTAGACTGGTCATTTTTGTTTAAATGTTTCGAGAAATTTAACTTCGGACCCGACTTTTGTAAGTGGGTGCAATTATTATATACTGACATTACAAGTAGTGTTATTGTGAACGGACACATAACAGAAGAATTTAAACTGAGTCGAGGTGTCCGACAGGGTTGTTCTTTGTCACCATTATTGTATGTGTTGTCCTTAGAGCCCTTTATAGGGGCCATTAGAAACAATGACGAAATTAATGGTGTACGGTTACCCGGCACAAATAAGGAAACAAGAGTAGTAGTATAGGGAAGGAGGGTTCTGGACCACCCTCCATTTGGCAAATGAAGGCCCACAGCCCCTTCTCTTGAAAAGATATAAGTATAGGCAAGGAGGGTTCTGGACCACCCTCCATTTGGTAAATAGAGGCCCCCAACGGAGGGTCTGATGGATATCGAAATTTCTTATTAGGTATACAGCGAATACAATAAATAATCATGGGATCTCCCGCGATGGAAACGACCAGCCAGCTTATTTGGGCGAAGTTAGTCGGCTCTGTGTAAGACTTGCGAGGCTACAAAGAAGTCACCCACAGCACGTCTGAAGACGGACACGTCAACGCGGGCCGGCTGCTCGTGCTGAAGCTCTTCACCAACGACGTGTGCGCTTCGGTGGTGCACCCCGAACCCATCCGGCAGTATTTTGAAAACCGGCTGCTGCCCGAGCTAATGAGGCAACAACCCTAGCCCCCAGAACATCATTCGGAAAGAGCATTTTTCAGCTCTTGCCGAGCTAGTCTTCCGCCGCGATCTATAAGTTGTTTTTTCGTGCTGTCATGGATCTCTACGGCGTTGAATGTCTTACGAGACTTAGCGCGTATCTCCTGCTTCAGGTCAGAGTAGTTCTGGAGCTCCTGAACGACTTGCCTGTACTCTACGTCCGAAATAACACCATCAGATAATGCCGTAGATACCTGCGCACGGATGCTGTTAAGTTTGGCCTCAGCCAACAGCCGTATATCGTTATGTTTCTTGGCCTTTGCGTGAAGTCTGCGGCTTACGAATTTTCCGGCGACATTTAAGACACCGCAAGCTATAGCCGCAGCTTCCATAGCCAAGACAGCAGGGGCTGCAATTATTGTTGTGAGTAGTCCCACACCTGCAACCCCTAGTCCCAAATCGGCCGTGAGCATGGCCGAATCAAGGGCCTCGGCGGCTAAGATACCGCGCCGGTACTTTTTGTACAAGGCCCGGCGGAGATCTCGCTCAGATTCAAGCTGCCTCTGTATTTCGCTGATATACTGCAGGCGATGGGCGTGCGCCACGCCCTCCGGGGGGTTTTTAACCATCGGCGCGGTCGGGATTGTCATCCGTTGGCTCTTCATCCGTGATCGTCAGGTACAGTCGCCCCATTTTGTCTATCCTACGAATCAATAACGTCGGTTAGCTCTAAATCGTAATCGGGGCTACTAACAAGAAAGCGGCGAAGGCCTATACCGCACTCTAAATTTATTGCATCGAGATTTAAAACGCCCACTTTAACGACTCGTATATTCTTGAGAGAGCTCCAGATGATTGGGGCGCCCTGGGCCTGTAATATAATCATCAGTCTGAGATCCTTTGTATCGTGCTCCGCAGGCCACCTTATTTTAAGCCCGGTAATCAAAGTTCAACGGCGTTGTTCGGCCGCGCCAAGTATGAGGTTGAAGATAAGTATAGATCCAGGGTTTATTCGTAGTGTGCTCTTAAACCCGGTTTGCGCGATAAGACGCACGCTCTCTACACCCTGCGGCGCAGTTAGTGTGAAGTAACCTCCTCCTTCCAAAGTTATAAGGCAGGCGCTGTTTGGTACGTACGACACAAAAGAGATTCCGGAGTTGAAAACTTTTCTCACCACGGTCCCGGTGGTCTGGACCAACGTCGGGGTCACCTTCACATCTATCAACCAATCGGGGTCGCGAGCTCTGGCAAGAACAAAGCGGTCTTCAAAGCGAATTAAAGAGAGTTTTTGTTCTTCAATCACCTCAGACGGCGACCTGCGATCTTGCTCTACAGAGGATGAGACATCTTGAAGGGAAGCAAACGTGGCAGGTTCTGCTTGCCCCGTAATCTTTTTGAGGATGTACTTGCCACTTTGAAACTCGAAGGCGTAGATTTTACCTTCCTGGCCTTGAAGTTCGAACTTCGACACATCAGCTAAGTCGCTTAAAGACAGGCACGCAGACCTGGGGCCGGCTGCGTCCACCATACTTATTGTATTTCTAGGGTAGCACTGAAGTTTTCTACAATCATATGCGCGCCGTTTTTGTCTAAAATACTTACGGTAAAGTGCGTTATATTGTCGGCGCGCAAGGCTTTGTACTGTGGGTTGGGAAATGAAACCGTCTTCCAGCACTTACTTCCTAGATCAGTCATGGCGATGGCTTTAAGTAGTGTTGAACCGCCCCTGTATTCTGAGGTTATTCTCACGTTTTCTGAGGCGTTCAGTTCATCTAAATGAACGAAGGCTTCTATGAGTGTGACCAAATTAGATGGCTTATCACCTTCCACAGACCTCTTTATAGGCTTATCCTCGTTGGAGAACCCTAAGATGGGGGCAAGCTTTAGGAGAGTTATTTTGGTATTTAGAGGGAGGATAAGGACTAGGCGTTTCGTAGCTTCATTTACTTCAAGAGAAACCCCATGCGGGTTGAATATAGCCTTGTTCAGGTTACAGAGATTGTAGTCGCCCGACGGCACTTCAAAATGTTCGCCATAAAGCAAGAAGCCCACTCCGGTGAGGATATGCACAAAGTTCGGGTAGAAAGTTATCTCGCGAAAGGCGACTTTAAGGCGGCCGTCGAGGTTGTTAAGGATTAAAGTCCCATACAACTTCGAATCAGGTTCTGCTTGCCCCACCGCAATATTTTTGCGGATGTGCTTGCCACTTTGAACTCGAAGGCGTAGATTTTACCTTCCTGGCCTTTGAATTCGAAATTCGACACATCTGCCAAGTCGCTTAAAGACAGGCACGCAGACCTGGTACCGGCCGCGTCCTCCATACTCATTGTATTTCTAGGGTAGCACTGAGGTACTCTAAATTAATATACTTACCGCTGTTATCTAAAAGTGCCACGGTCAAGTGCGTTATATTGTCGTCGCGCAAGGCTTTGTACTGTGGGTTGGGAAATGAAACCGTCTTCCCGCAGTTTATCCCTTCACCAGTCACGGCGATGGCCTGAAGTAGTGTTGAACCGCCACCGAAATCTGAGGTTATTCTCACGTTTTCCGAGGTGCTCAGTTCATCCAAATGCACGAAGACTTCTTTGTGTGTAATCAAGTTAGGTTGATTTTCACCCTCCATAGTTCCCCCTATGGGCGCAATCCCGTCGGAGAACCCTAAGATGGGGGCAAGCTCTTGGAGTATTATGAAGGTATTTCTAGGGAGGGTAAGGACTAATCGGCCCGTGGCTTCATTCAATCCCAGAGAAATCCCATGCGGGCGGAATATATCCATGTCCAGCGTACAGGCATTGTAGTAGCCCGTCGGCACTTCAACACGTTTGCCCTCAAGCAAGAAGCCCACTCCGGTTTGGATATTCACCCAGGCTGGGTAGAATGTTAACTCGCGAAGGGCGGTTTTAAGGCGGCCGTCGAGGTTGTTAAGGGTTGTTAGAATGTCAGACAATGTGATGAACATTTTAGCCACGATGAACAGCGAGGCTTACAGGTTCAATAGAGAGGCCACTTACAAGGCCGGGACATTTCATAATATCCAAACCCACGCAGAGCAGCTCACGCGATTTGACATCTACATCGATGAAAAGAAGGCCTTTCCAGTCAAGTTCACAGATGTGTTGGCTAAGTACCGGCTGCCACAGGTAACCAGCAATGACATTGTTCGGGCCTGGAACACCAATTCTATGCAATTCTGGCAGAACCAAGTGAACTTAGCGGTCTGGTGCACAACCACGGGCTGCGGCGTCTCTGTAAAAGACCATCTTCTCGCCCCCGACAAACAAATAAGGGCCCTGTACACGTTCCATGTGTATTACCAAATTCGGCGGATCTTGTAAGAGATCCAGGCCCCACTGCCACAAGACAGAGCGTGGGAGGCATTCAAAAACCACCACGACGAGAGGGCCTATGAGAGGATTTGTAGGGAATTCCGCGTAGATAAGCACACATACTGGAGGCTACAGCCCCATTTGGGATGGGACCTTTAATGCGAGCTGGATGTCGTTCTGTAGAAAGATTAGAGTGCTCCACGTCGACTACATCGAGCAGGACACCGAGGAGGCTTGGGCGTCGTTCATTGCCGACAAATCCGAAGGATTCGCGCAGCCGGGCGTAGAGTGCCTTAACGATTCCATACGTGTGGGCTATTCTAGGCGCCCAAGCGCAAACAAGGGCGCGTATTCTAAGCACGGGCACAGCCTTCGACGCGCAAAAACAGTTTACCGCGAACGTTGAAGACGCTATTTCCTCTCCGATCGACCTTCCCTCTGCTATCAAACGCTACCAGGACGTGCTACAGTATGCCGGGAGCGCTGTAGACTTTGTGTATGGCCTGGGCCTATATATGGCCCCCAGCGACATGCTTCTGAAGATCGGCCATGTGGCGAACTACAACAACAAAATCGTCGTGGCCACAGAGGGCCAGAAGCTAGGCGCCAATGAGGGTGTGAACGCTAAAGTGCCGCCCACTTTGCACAAGCGCGCACCTTACCACGGGATCGTTAAGCCACAAGAAAGCGTCCCTCCTTCCCACGTGATCGTTGAGCCACAAGAAAGCGTCCCACCTTCCCACGTGATCGTTGAGCCACAAGAAAGCGTCCCACCACCCACCGCAGAACCCCTAAAGGAAAAGAATCACTATGCGGAGAAGACAGCAATCATCGTCGCTGGGGTTGGTATCAGCTTACTGCTGCTGTGGACTATGCGTTAAATAATTGTGAACAGCCACGAGCATTAGGCCACCTACTGCCATGACTAGAGCCCAGACATTATCGGCCAGCCACCCAGCCGCTTTCCCGAGAAGGTTCAGTAGCCAGGACACGATACTGCTAATAATACCCGGAATCGCAGCGGCAGCCTTCCCAGCCAGCTTGCCAAGGGCGTGCGCTAGGGACTGGGGATGATTTTTCACCCATTCTTTAAGACCACGCCCGTCGGGTGGAGGTGGTGTTGGCTGGATGCCCCTGCCAGACCCGCCAGTCAGCGCCAACTTTATAACTGGCCCCAGTGTCGAGATCGCCATCCCAATTGCCGTGAGAATGGAGACCACGGTTATTCCCTGCTCCCGGAAGAGGATGCGGACGCGCTCGGCCAGAGTGGTATCCTTGTGTAGGATGCGATCGATCGTCTGCTTGATGTGGTGTATTTGCGTGCCCAGGGCTTCACCCGTTAAAGAGGCTGCTTCGAGCCGTGCCACCCTCTCGACGTCGAGATTTTTTATCCTACCTTCGATCATGCTCCGCAAGTCTTTATTATCATCATTATCATCATCAGGGGCCTCCCCCAACTTCCGTTTTTCTTTTGCGATATACTTATCGAAACTTGACAGCTTGGCGAGGTTATTCGCGTGTTCGCCTTCCAAGGTCTGCATTGCCTTGTCAAGCCCCAGAAGTTCTCGCATGGGAAGAGGAGGGTCGGGAATCTCTTGTATGGGAAGAGGAGGGTCGTGCATCGTTTCAAAAACCCGCCCGACCTCACTATCCGTAAAGCTTGTTTCCAGTGTGTTGACTGCATCAGCAGCCTTTTTCGCTGCTTGGTTTAAATCCTTCAGCTCCATGGTAGCTGCCTCGGCGGCCGCGGCACCGAGTTCTGAACTCGCTGTCTCCAGAGCTGCGACTGCTGCCTTATGCAACGATGGCTGTTTACTTCTTTTCCAGTCTACAAAGCCCAGCCCCCTCTTAACAACATCACCCCCACCCTTCCTCCCCCAATTATTGGCGACTGTAGAGAGGGATAGCGGTCTACCTGTTCGTTTGTTGATGATGTCCACCTTGGGGTAATTTTTGAGTCGCAGTTTCCCTTCTTCAGCAACCTCAAACTTTGCGTAAACGTGAAAGAGAGGGGTAAGGCTGGGATCCGCCTCCGCCAAAGCATTGTAATAATCATTCACGGCGGACAACGTCATCAGTTGTTGAAGGTTTCTGACGAGCTGACACCCGCTTTGTAGCTCGGGAACCACCTCGATCTGGACATCACCACCTGCAAGGAGAGGGGTCTGATCGTCGTAGGTTTTGTTGTCCTCCCTGACATCGTCTTTGGCGTTGTCCTCTTTGACGTCGCCGAACGCCGGATTCGGATCATCTAAGTCAAAGTCTACCATAATGCTCGTATTGAACATTGTAAGGTATACCTTCAATACACACAATGGATGCATACGGACGCAGGCTAAACCCTTTCAGAACACTCCGTAAGCCTGGGGGGGGGGGGGGGGAGATACAAGGTGTACGGCAGTCCTTAGTCGTCACCAACAACCCGAGTACGATCGACCAGAATCAACAACTCTTGGTCCGCTTCCCCAACCTCGGCCCAAATGACGTCATTGTGCCGGGTACCGTGCGCTTGGCCTTCTCGATCACGATCAATTCAGAAGACTCGAACGCCACAGTGGTCGGGAATCTCGGACGCGCAGAAAACCACGATCAGAATCAGCGGGAATGAGGTAATGTCCATCGGCGACTCTGATGTGTTTCATTGCTACGGCGACTTATAGCTGACCATAAACGAACGGAGGAATGCGGCCTACCAAGGCATCGGCAGCGAAAATATGCTTAAACTTCGAGTTGGAGCGCAGGACGCAAGTAACGACGATATTGGAGAAAAAGCCATCACTCGCGCCTTTGGCAGCCGGTTCCACATCCCGTTAGACTTTGAGCTTCTAGATGGCCACATGCCATTCTACCAGAGTGCCTTGGCCGACCGACTGGAGTACGAACTGACGTTCAACGATTACAGCCGGGTCGTCAATACAACAGACGATGACACGACTTACACCATCGACAACATCAGCATGGAGTTCGATATGGTCGTCGAAGAGGAGCTCGCTAGACAGATCCGCACCCAGCTGGCCGGGGGCGTCTCCATTCTGTATGATCGCGTCCTCCGCCACCGAAAGTTTGTGAAATACAAGTCTGATACTCTCTGGAACATAAACCTGAACACTCCCGCGAGAGCAATGAAGGGCATCCTCATGCTGTTCGAGGCTAAAAGAACCCCGTGGGAGAGGAGGTCGGAATCCTTCTACAACCCAAAGATCACCCAAGTAGAAGTCACAATAGAAGGTGTCCCCAATCAGCTGTACAGCCAGGGCATGCGGGCGTACCAGCAATAAGGGCGGGACCCTGAGGTGGCCAGGGTCGTAAAAGACTTAGGAATGGCAGACGTCTCCCTGGAAGAGTTCTTGACGCACAAGCACGCCTTCTGGCTTGACCTTCGGCCAAGCGACGATGACGAGCTGCATGGCAGTGGGGTTCGCGTTCAAAACGCCAGCGAGGGGATTACGATACAGGTGACAAAAGAGAGAGATCTGCGGCAAAACAGTATTCGTGCTGGACCTGCTTGAGGGCCCTTTCGGCGGTTTTTTTGATCACATTGTGATCCTGTGCCCCAGTCTTAAGCATAACGAGGCGTACCGGCGGCGATGGATACTGTCTGAACCTGAGGTCTATTGTTTTGATCCCGGCGAGCGGCTCAACGAATGCCTGAGAGCTTTCTACAGATTATTCGAGGGGGAGCCCACCCTATACATCATCGATGATTGTAGCGCGTTGGAGGCGATGAAGAAGAAACAAAAAATGCTGTCATTTATGGCTTTCTCGGGCCGTCATGCAAAGCAAGCCGTCTGGGTCCTCACTCAGAAGTACAACGCCGTCCTCAAAGACTTTCGCGAGCAGACAAGGTGAGTGGCTTTATTCCACTGCAAAGATCGGCACTAGTTCAATGAATGCCTGGGGGGGGGGGGGGGGGGGAGGACCACATCATCGAGGCCGAGAGCGAAAAGGCAGAGGTTCGACAGAAGCTCAAGAACAATCCACATTCTAAACTCCTGCTAATGACTGATACACCCGCCACATCTAAGAATATTTATTAGACGTAGGCGCCCCTAGGTATTAATCATGGATACCGACGAGCTTATAGACGAGATTCTGGGCGATTCTGAGATTCTGAGGAGGAGGAGACCAGCCCCAGCCAACATCCCGACCCCAGCCAACATGCACGGCAGCTCAGGGATAGGCTGGCGGCACTTGCGGTGGGTGGGCAGGTCAAGCGATATCTGGGAAAAGACGTAACAGCCGCTGAGATCGACGCCATGAGCGACAAAGACGTTGAAAGGCTGCTCTCCCGGTACGAGGCTAAGCTCGGTGCGCGGATGGTTAACGGTCTCAGAGGTATATTCTTGAGATCATATGTAAGGGCGGCCAGCTGGCTCCTACCAATCCCACCCGAGAATCGACCAAAGCTCATGGCACAGCTCGCCACCGACACATTTGTCGAACAGGCGCTTAGCAGTGCTAGCTGCTGGCTGTACTACTGCTGTGGTAAGTACTTAGCACCGTTAACCATGGCGCTGACCACTACTGAGCACTGCTCATTTGAACACCACTGCTGTTCTAGAAATGATGATCCAGAGGAACATGAGTACAACGAATCCGGAAGGCCCGAAGGAAGTGGAGGGGGTGACAGCGAATGACGGCCCTTCGAAGAATTACCAAAAAGTGGCTGCGGGTCGAGCGGGTGCTGCAGCGAGAAAGGCCAAGGCTGAAAACCTCAAGGACGAGCCTCGCGAGGCAAAGGCTGCTTTGCTTGGGGATTCCACCAAGAAACAGCCGGATTCTACGAAGGAACAGCCGAAGGAACCGGATTCTACGAAGGCACCCGACTGGAGGGCGCTCCTGGCGTTCTTAGGCGTTGGCAGCTATACAGCACGAGGTGCAGATATTACGCCGCATGCAGCGCCGCAAGAAAAGAATCTCCATTTGAATATACGTCGCGACCCTTTCTATATAGAGCAGCATGTCTACTCCACCCAGTGACGGAAAAGTGCTAGTCAACGCGGTCTTCCACGCCGCTGTGGTCTCTTTCCTGGCTACTGGGCACGCTCGTCTCGGCCAGATGTTCCTGAAAGGAGCCCTCCCGAAGCTGGACTTAACACGTGACGTCGGCATGGTCATTGCAGATGTAGGCCTGGCCATGTTTTCGAAGGACCTGGTAATCAAACAAGGGCTCCTTCCTCCCAATATAATCAAGTAGTAATGACCTCCATCGCAAATGATGATGGGTGGCGCCCTCGTAAATGCTTTGGCCTTTAGCGGGAGCAACTATATGTTTTCGATGCTGAGGAGTTCCAGTGTCGACAAAGAGCAGAGGCGCCATGACCGCGCTGTAGAGCAGCTCCAAGCCGCCTAGGAAAAATGGGCCCGAAAGCGCACTGAGCGCTTGGACTGGATCAATGATGAACTCCGCCGCCAGGGACACGCTATCCATACGTTCCGGGATGTCGACGCTGCAATCCGCGAGTATTCTAGGGTTTCGGGCAAAACTCTTACACGCGACGCACGCGACGCGCTGCTGGGCACATAGGCACAGCTCTCCGATTTCTATGTGCCTAGTGAAGATCAAAAACACCGTGAGATGATCTTCGTCATCCTGGGAATGTGTGCGGTTGGGGGGTGTGAGTTACGGAATCGCAAAACTCACCAAGTAATCCGAACTGACTGACTGGGATTCGTTCGAGAGGAGTTGCTAATAGTGCCTCCCGGATGGGGTTCTACGGTAGTTCCTGGATGTCCCATCCTACCGTCAAGGAGGCGCATGGCCATAAGCCAAGGTGTGGACACCATCTTCGGCGATCCAGCGCTTACTATCGAAGGGGGACAGTGAGACCTTTTTCAGGTGCTGCCCATAGATATGGTGCCGCTCTGATCGCAGGACGTCCATACCGTGTCGGAAGATCTTTTTCTCGAAGAGGGCCTCTTTATACTGCTTATGGCGGATTCGCTTTTCCACAACTCCCTTTTTCACGCCCTTGGCCTTCTTAATGTTGGCTCCACCTGCCTCCAGAATGGAGTTCATCTTGGGGCGCAGACCAATGTATTCGGCGATCTGCCGACCCGCACACTCGTCCTTCATTTTCCCCAAGAACTTCATATTTGCTACGCTGTGCAGGGGGTGGTCTTGTGGGTAATCTGAGGTGTCACACAGGTTTGCATTCTCAGCTATATCCCTATAAACATCCTCAGTCTGAATCTCGAGTAGCAGACTATCCGTGTCAGTGTAGAGGAGCTGGCAGCGCTCTCCGTACTGGGCCTTCATGTGGTTGTAGTAGAAGTCGTACATCAGGTGCTTGGAGAGATCTAGAATACTCATGCCCACGTAGATAGGTCGGTTTAGGACTAGACGGGTCTTGTGCATCTGAATCGCTGTGAAGTCATCATCAAATATGTTTGCCCGTGCGAAGCTTGGGCTGGCTATCAAGCGTCGGATCTTGTCGTCTTCTCCAGAGCGTACCAGCTTGACGTCCACAGGCTTCCGAAGGTTCTCTCCATGGTTTTCCCGAAGACCGAGTTGTTCATTAGCTTGTACAGGTCCTTCTCGAATTTACTCGCGGCCGTTTTTCGGAGCTCGGTGTTCATCCTGATATAGGGCTCCATCCAAGGGTTCTGGGCGAATCTCAGGGCCTGGTGAACCTTTGTCAGGCGCATTCCCAGAGATAGATACAGCTGTAGGTTCCGGTAGTGCAGGACGTACAGTTTCTTGTTGCGGAGGTTGGGGACCAGCTTTTCGACCTCGGTAGACCTGCCGAGAAGGCTGTGCTGATAGTCTGACATCCACTCCTTCTGGACCACCAGACGCTCCGGGGCTAATGGGTAGCCGTTATGTGCGTTATGTAGCCCGGCCGGATACTCTAGGTCGACCTCGAGGATGTAACCGGAAGGACTGTCGTGGGAGTGGGTAGCAATCGTTTCACCGAGACGCCGCGCGTCATCTACCCAATGGAAGACGCCCGTTGAAAGGAACTGACTCATAGCCCAGCCATATAGATTTTTGGCGTCTAGGTACTGGATGTAGCTGTTTCGACTTCTGGGTTGTATCCCTCCACCTGCGGATTATTGGCTTTGGCGTATCGCTTACTTACCATGGAGATACCTCCTTGCAACCCCTTCTCAATGAAGAGATGTTGGTCGTAGTCGGTTAACAGCTCCAGCTCTACCATGGTCTTTTTGAACAGCGCATCCCACGAGAGACCTGGGCTCGTAAAGTAGTGATTAGGGTTCAATCCATACTGTCATATACAAGTCTTCCGGAAGGCCTCAAACACAACAGGAGCACGTCTGTGCGGCAATAAAGGTCTGTGTAGTCTCCCAGATTGGGGCAGTCAAATACCTTCCATACCTGTTGAGCGTGGATGTAGTCCTCATCGCTAATGCCTCCGACTTTGAGCTTACTGTAGAAAGCCTCTTTGGGTGGGAGGCTTTACTCGTCGAAGCGCCCCCAGGAGTCCGTATACTCATAAGGGTAGACTCCCTTGCGCATGAGTAGCTTTCGTTTTTCTTCACCGGGCTCATACCGGACTGTGATGTGGAAAGCCTCAGGTTTGTTGGCCTCTACCAGATTGTCAAGGGAAGTCGGTAAGAATTGAACGCTAGGGTTGGCTAGATCAGTTTTGATTTCCCGCTCCTCCTGTTGGAGAGCTCTGAGGAAGTGTTCCGTCGTGTAAGGGCCTCTGTATTCCACTAGGCGTTTTGTGCGTGGGGGCGTCGATTCCCCAAAAGTCAAGACCATCATCGGTGGGGTACTTTGTTGGTCTCTGAGGGTGCCCGGCGACTGGAAATAAGGCAGACTGGAGTGCTCATCGGAGGCAGTCGTCGTCTTTGTTCTTCACATTGATGACAGCTTTCTTCTTACTCACAGCTGCGCGTAAGAGGATGTAGGACCCGCCTCTCAGTGGCTGATACCTTGCAATGTCAAGCCAGAGTGTTTGCACGCTATTGACAACTTACCCTGACCCTCGCTGTGTCCATTTTTCTAGCACCTCCTGGATGGTGGGGAAGGCCTTATCTAGAGCCCCGTCAATGTCACCAACCTCTAAGAGAGCCTCCTGTTTGTTGTGGAGTACTGGGCTGGTATACTCTTCACTGTCATCGGCGTTATCCTTTCGCAACTGAACCCTGAGGCCTAGTTGGAATTTAACCCCGTTGAGTGCTAGGATCTCTTCTTCTAGCTTCTGGCGAATAATGGCTCGAATTTCTTCTAAGAAGGCTACTGGGTCCGTCCAAACGCCTTCGGGTACGCCCATCTACCAGACCCGGAGGAGATTCCTTATAGCCCGGCCGGTGTTAATGAATTCTAGTTTCTTTTCACCTATCAATTCATCCAACTCTGAAGAGGTCACTGAAGAGGTTCTTCACGTCTTTCTTCAACTCCTCGTTACTGAGGGGGTTCTTGACGTCTTGCTTCAACTCCTCGTTACTTCGGTCTTGCAGCCGCTTCAACTCGGCCACAGCCGGTTTATACCTGTCGAGGATCCCCTGCAGTTCTTCCAAGGCAATGCGGGACCGTGGGTACTTGGGCCACACACCTAGGAGCGTCTCAAACTCCTTCCGTAGTGCTCGTGCTTTTTGATGATGTTTTGTTGTACACGCTGTTATACCAACATCAGTGATTCTCTAATAGGAAATTTCGATATCCGCCATCCGTTTGAACTCGTCCAAGAAAGCCTTGCGCCTCCGCTGCCTTTCACACGTCTGGACATTATTATATCCACATTCCCCGCAAAGCCGAAATCGGTTTTTAACACCCCGGCTACAGCTAATACATGGCTGGGTGCCAGGACTCTTCCGCAGACGGGCTAGGTAAACCCCGCAGTACTCCCACAGACAACTCTTACCACAGAGCTCCGTGGAACCGATGTGAAGCCACTGGCAATTATTGCTACCCTTTGGCATGTTGCTGTTGTAGTTATCGAAGTATACCTGGTGCAATTGGTATGTCTAATAGAACTCGAGAAGGGGCTGGGGGCCTCCATTTGCCAAATGGAGGGTGGTCCAGAACCTTCCTTCCCTATACTACTAGAGTGTCCGCATTTGCAGATGATACGACTGCAATTTTATCTGAAGAGTGTTCTGTTCCGCATGTAATTAAAATAGCAGAAAGATGTTGAAAAGCTTCAGGAGCAAAACTAAACTTGTTGAAAAGCACGGTTCTTCCCAATGGTAACTGGGACGAAACTAACGTGCACAGTGGTGGGCTTAACATCATTACAAACTCAAAGATTTGTGGGATATTTTTTGGACCAGATCAAACAGAGTTCAGTTCTGAGCGTGTTTTAAGTAAGGTAAAGAAACATGTATCAGCATGGAATGGAAGATATTTGACCCTACGGGGGAGGTCTGTCTTAATTAATACAGTCGCTTTAGCTGTCTTATGGTTTTCTGCACAGTGTACTCTGTTGCCAGATAAATGTGTCAATCAATGTTCCAAAACTGTGTTCAGCTTTTTGTGGAAAAACAAGCCCGAAAGTTTGAAGAGAGTTGTCGTACATAATAAAATAGGGAATGGAGGTCTAAACGTACATAATATAGAATGTAAAATAAAAGCACTTCTTACACGGCATGTTTTAAAATTAATTCATGGAACAACAGCGGAATGGAAATACTGCCATCTATTGGTTGGGTTTACCCTTAAGGCATATTTGTCGTGAATTCTGTCGTTCCAATGTCCCACATTCTGAAAACATTCCACCTTTTTATAGACTGGCCCTGAGCGCCTGGAGAGAGTTTACCACAGGTGTACAGCAACCTGTAACATTGTGTTCAAGCAGGTATATTTATGAATATTTTGTAACAAAAATAGTACATTGTCCAAGAGCAATGGTATCTATACCGCATTTGGACTGGGTTAGAATATGGAAAACTGTTTTTCATCAATTCTTAGATCACAATTTGGACAACTTCAGTTACAAGTTGGTTCATGACATTTTGCCCGTTAAGGAAAAACTTCGTAGGAGAAATGTAGCCATCGATTACTTGTGTGATCTCCCTGTCTGAATCTCGGCAACATCTGTTTGTACAATGTAAAATCGTTCAGGATGTGTTTAATGACTCTAGCCGGACATTTATTTTGTTTGCGAACTACCTACCAAATATGGACTCGGAAACATTAATTTACATGGTATTCAATTCCACCTTTAACCAGGAAGTTAGAGGGGTGATGGTATATGTCATATGTGTTCTTCAGTTTAGTGTTTGGTGTGCACGCAACGACATAATATGCTGTTGCTATTGTTAAGGCTGCCAAAGGAATATATAAAACCCGACTAGACAGACCACCTTTCGAGAAAATATGGTGTATAAACGAACTCTTCTCTACATTACGGAATGATAAATTAGTGTATTTATTGAGTGAGTGAGTGAGTGAGTGCTTGGGGTTTAACGTCGTACTCAACAATTTTTTAGTTATATGACGACGAATTAAAAATTAAGGTGCATGTACGTGTAATGTGCCTCCTTGTTGCAGGACGGATTTAGTGCTGCTTCACTGAGACGACTTACCGAAGGCAAGTAAGCCGCCCCGCCCGAGTAATTATACTGATACGGGTCAACCAGTCGTTGCACTATCCCCGTCATGCTGAACGCCAAGCGAGGAACTTACAACTTCCTCTTTTAAAGTCTTAGGTGTGACTCGATCAAGGATTGATCCTGGATCTACCGGTCCCGAAGCGGACGCTCTACCAACTGTGCTATCCGAGCCAGTATGTATTTATTGAAATGACCAGCTAATGTGCAATTGTTCTGTTCACAAAGCAGTCATCTTTTCTGTTATATTTTATTTTAATCAAGACTGCCTTGTGATTTCAAAAGTTTGTGATAGCCGGGTATTGTTAAATCTTGTGTATTTGATGACAATCTGGGAATAAATTTACCAATTTTCAAAAAAAAAAACCAAAAAAAACCTACTTCCCGTTTTGGAGTCGATGCTTTACATCTTTAAGCTGTTAAAGATTTAGGCATCACACGAACATTTTTCTTGCATCCAAAGTTGTTGTCAGCAGAAATGAGATAGCAACTGGTTAAAAAACTTAACTAATGTCTGGTCAATACATGAGAGAAACGGATAATTAGGCTTTGTATTTTTTAACAGCTGTGATGGCCGAGTGGTTAAGGCGTTGGACTTGAAATCTAATGGGCAATGCCCGCGCAGGTTTGAACCTTGCACGCAGCGGTAGAATCTTTTGTAAAACACATTGTTTAAATTCTTTTCTTCTTGCAGGTTTGAGGACTGATATTTAGTTAAGGAAATTTTCATGGCCTTGCTTCATTTTCCCAAGTGAGAAAATATTTGATTCAAAGAGAAGTTTTTTGCAACTTTCACGGGATATCTTTACTTTGAACACGCACAAAGAAGGTGATTTTTGATAAAATGGCTAAATACAATCAGCTATGAAGTAAATCGTGTTGTTTCTTATCGCCTCGTTGGCCTAATAGATAAGGCACCGGCCTCCTCAGCCGGGGATTGCGGGTTCGAGTACCGTCGGAGGTGCAGGACTCACATTTTGTCACTTTTCACTTTATTTCTCGCAGGTTGGAAGCGTGCTCGCAACGATTCTTTTTCACTTTGTGTTTATTAAACTTTTGCAAATTCTACTACTGGCCGTTCTGGACTCGCTGATTTGCATCTTTAAACTGCTATAAATTGACTCAGCACAAGATCATCGACCAAAGCGGTCGTGTAAAGAAATTAGGTGGCATCTAGTCAAAAAAACCTAACTAAGCTCAGGTCAATATTTGCGAGTAATTAATAGTTGGGTAGTGTCTTTTAAAGAGATTCCTCTCCGGCCGTACGTGGGATGGTCGTGGGTTTTCCCCGGGCTCTGCCCGGTTTCCACCCACCATAATGCTGGTCGCCGTCGTATAAGTGAAATATTCTTGAGTACCGCACCAATCAAATAAATAAATAAATAAATCTTTTAAAGAGATGTAATGACCAAGAGTTCAATACGTTGGATTGGAAATCCAATGGACAATTGCCATGCAGTTTCTAACCCTACTCGCGGCGCAAGAATCTTTTCTCAAAGACATGTTTTTGTAAAACATAATTTTTAAATCCTTTTTTCTTGAAAGCTCACTGGCTGAAATGTGCCTTAGGAAACGGACGGAAACAGGTGGCTCGTATGTCCAGTGAAGGCGTGCTTTTCTCCAGCCCTACAAATCGGTGGTATATTGACTGTTTTTGCACAACGTTTTTGTGCCATATTGTTGACAAGATTTAGCTGAGTTTGAGGGTGCCTTTATTTTTTGGGATTTGGGTTGTGGTCCTCTCAAATTTCATGATAATGTCGAAGCCTGTTTATTTCCCTGCTCTGAACAAGCTGTGCAGGCTATTGTCCGTAGCTATGTCTCTACGTAGCAGTGTAAGCTTTTCATCTGCCGTCCAAAGAGACTTTATTGGGGCTTTGTCAAGTGTGATTAACAACAAATCTGACTTAGTGTGTTTTCAAAAGAATTATCTGAAGAAGATTTTCTGTGTTCGTGTTGCCACACAGGCTGCACATAGTGCTCTGTTGAAGCAGGAAAAGTTTGTTCTTGGTGACACCGTATGGAATATTACCCCGGCCAGTTCTGTGTTTATGGACCTTACCCACCTTGCCCACTGGGACTCTGATGAAATGTCGGATGATTTGATAGCGTCCGCGTTGAAACCATACGGGAAGCGCCTTAGTGTTACGAAGCCACGGGATTCTGACAAGGATTTTGCGGTCGTACGAACTGGTATATCGGTTCAGGTGCCACAAAACGCGGTATGTGCCTTTATTAACCCGGGGGGTGAAGTAATAATTGTTACGGTATTGAAAACAGCAACAGAAAACAGATTCAGTGACTCAATATTACAATGTAAACAATGCTTTATATATAAAATGAGACGTACAGTTTTACAGACAGTTCAACAACAACAACAACAACAACATACACATCAGTATTACCGGTCCTTACAAGTTTCCAGTTCACCTTTGCATCCCAAGGAACGTATTCCAGGAAATCCAACGTAAAGACCATGGGATAAACACACAATTCACACAAGTCACAAATTGTCCTAGACAGGTACTTCGCTAGGATAGCGAACACGAACACAGTACACAGGTTACACAGAACTGGAACAGTCAAGCCTTTGAATGACGTCACACCCGCAGAGCACAACACAGGGTAAATACAGGCATGGAGGTATAATCCACTTTAGATCAGTCACAGCTCCCGCAGAAGCTCACAAACGAGCCGTTCAGAGACGTAGAGTAATGTCACCTTGTGGCAGAACGAACGTCCTTTGCAAAACTGAAAACTTCAGTTTAGAGTCCTTGACGACCTTGTCGGTCAGGTGAGGTCAGCGTGTTAAACAAATTACACAGTCCACACTGTATAATCATAATAAAGATCCGAACACCAATAAACGTGACTTCCGCAGAAATTCACATAAACCAGACATCAGTACTACTGTGGTACACAAACGGTGCCGGCAAAAAAAATCTGTCCTCCCAAATGAAACTGGCATCAGCAGCTCATATCAAAATAATGGACTCGATACGAGAGCGTCTCACTCTCTCCTGGCTCCCAGTGGATGCAGCAAAAATACCTCCCCTCTGCACAGAAAACACGGCTTATATACGTGCCAGGTGGATTCAACTATTTTTAAACACAGAGTTTAACAGCCAATGAACATCCAGTTAAATAAACAGAGCATTGAACAAGGTGCTTTCGGCCAGGTCCGCACTGTACATATATAACAGGGCCTGTTACGCTTATAACATATAACACAAAGGTCCGCAGACTAACAGTACAGGAAGACGTTAAATAGTCATACATAACACCCGCACCCTTCAGGGAAAAGAAAGTTTTGCATAAAACTTTCTTTAACATATTCATAATCACGAATAATAATAACGTTTTCCACACAGTCTTTAAAAACAAAGCTGCAGAAAACCAACTAGACACGTGACAAACAATCAGCAATCACATTATCTTTCCCTTTTATGTGTCTAATCTCTAGATTAAATTCTTGCAAAAGCAAACTCCACCGTAACAATCTTCGGTTTTTAACTTTTAGTTTGTGCAAGAAGGTTAAGGGATTGTGATCTGTATACACAACAATGGGGTAACTTGAGGAAGTCACATATACTTCAAAATGCTGTAATGCTAGAATCAAGGACAGACACTCCTTTTCTATTGTCGAATAATTTCTCTGGCACTTGTCAAATTTGCGAGAAAAAAAACATACAGGGTGATCAACGTGATCTGTTTCATTTTCTTGTAACAAAACTGCCCCAGCAGATATATCACTAGCATCAACAGCTAGCTTAAATGGTAAATTAAAATCAGGTGCTACAAGTATGGGGCCGCTGCTTAGCATGGCCTTTAATCTATCAAAAGATCTCTGACACTCAATGGACCACAAGAATTTAGCACCTTTCTTTAACAGCTGAGTTAGTGGCTCACTAACAAATGAAAAGTTCCTACAGAACTTACGATAATAACCTGCCATGCCCAAAAAACGCTTTAACTCTCTCTTACAACTTGGCACTGGAAAACAAGAGATAGCAACTCCACTAGGATGTACAACATTGAGATCAGTGCTATCTCTGTCTACATATGGCTTTAACATGTTAATGTGACAAAGTTGTCTAGATTTGCGCCGATCAGGAGTGAAAATAATATAATTAAGATCACTTAGCCTCTTGTCTACTACATAAGGTCCAAAATGAGCCTCAAGTGGCTTACCACTAACTGGAAGTAAGGCCAATACCTTCTGACCAACTTCAAATCTGCGTCTTACTGTCTCTTTGTCATACTTAGTTTTCATACTCTTCTGAGGAGCTGTAAGATTCTCTCTGGCTAACTCACATACTCTGTTGAGCTTAGTACGAAAACTTGACACATACTGTAATAGGTTAACATTGTCACTATCACCAGACACAAACTTTTCCTTGAACAACTGTAGTGGACCACGCACAGTATGGCCAAACACAAGCTCAAATGGACTAAATCTAAGTGACTCTTGTACAGACTCTCTTACAGCAAACATTAACAAAGGTACACCCTCGTCCCAATCTTTCCCTGTCTCAAAGCAGTAAGTTCTTATCATACTTTTCAGTGTCTGATGGAATCTCTCTAGTGCTCCTTGACTTTGTGGGTGATAAGCTGAGGATTTATACTGGCTAATACCTAGCTCATGCATAACTTGTTGGAACACACCAGACATGAAATTTGAACCCTGGTCTGACTGTACTGACTTAGGCAGACCAAACATGGTGAAGAACTTAACTAAAGCCTTAATTACAGTCTTGGCAGTAATATTCCTTAGTGGAATTGCCTCTGGGAAACGAGTTGAAGTACACATTATGGTTAACATATACTGATTTCCAGACTTTGTCTTAGGTAGCGGACCAACACAATCTATTAAGATTCTACTGAATGGCTCACCAATTGCAGGAATAGGCCTCAAGGCTGCCTTGGGGATTGTCTGGTTAGGTTTCCCCACTAACTGACATGCATGACAAGACCTGCAAAATTCAGTAACATCTTTCCTTATTCCTGGCCAATAAAAATGACTGAGAATCTTATGATAGGTCTTATTAACACCTAAATGACCTGCTAACGGCGTTTCATGCGCTATGGTCAGTATGTCTTTACGATAAGACTTGGGCACAACTACCTGATGCTTAACTGCCCATTCATCCTCCAACGAAACATCGGGAGGCCTCCACTGCCGCATCAATATGCCAGACTTGACATAGTAGTAGCATGGGTCAGGTAAAGATTCACCATCTTTAGCTGCATCATTAAACAAGCAAGAAATACTTGGATCACTGTGTTGTTCAGCAATCAACTCAGTCCTACAAAATGGCTGATCACCACTAACAAAATTAGTATCTACTTCCTGCTGGCTGTCTAATTTGGAAGAATCTCCATCCAACATGTTGTTGAGAAAAGTCTCGCTCAAATCAACAGTACTACCCTGGTCTGTACTGACTTTTCTAGACATAGCTCTTGTAACAACACAGGACGGATATAAACCCGCTATCTCGCTTTCAGCTGGCTCTGTGACTGAATTCAGAGAAGGCTTATCAACCATTAAGGGATCAACAGTAACTTTATCATGTGCTAAGTCATTTCCCAACAACAAATGAATACCCTCAAAAGGTAATGAAGGCTTAATGCCTACCCTGACAGGTCCAGATATCAAATCTGATGACAAATAAATATCATGAAGGGGAACACTGACAAAGTCACTAGACTCTACACCTCTAATAAGGGCACGAACCCCAGAGTATGACTCTTCAGAAAAGGGCAGAGTATTCATCAACAACAGAGACTGAGATGCCCCAGTATCCCTTAATATCTTTATAGGGGTAGCACAAGACATGTCGCTTCTAAGCGACACTGAACCAGAATTGATAAACGGAGCGAAGCTATCCATAGAGCATTTGGGAATCTTATCCAATCCCATATCAGCTAACTCAGATCTGCTTTTAACTGCTGATGTAACTTCCGGCAATGTTTTGTGCATTGCAACACAAAGACCTGTGGGCTTATACTCATTCTGAGCTTCCCGTATCCTTTTCAACTTGTAACATTCACTCATCACGTGACCTACCCGCTTGCAAAAATTACAAGTGACCCTATTTCGAGGACTACCATTCCAACCTGAACTACGTGAACCATGAGCTGTAGAACTACTGGAACCTGGTGTAGAACTCTTCTGTGTAGAGCTACCTCTACCTGTTGCATGTGACTGGGTATTCCTACGTGTAAATGAATTAAATGGCTTACCCGTGTATGTAACCTTATGTGTCAAGGAATAATCATCAGCTAAACTGGCTGCCTCTTCAAGTGTACTCGCCTTCTGCACATGAACGAACACCTTTACATCATTATGAATACAACGCTTGAACTCTTCTACCAGCACAAGCTGACGCAAACTTTCAAAATCCTTGCCTATTTTCTTGACTGTACACCAGCAATCAAACAACTGCTCCTTAGCTCGACCAAACTCAACATATGTCTGATCTCTACCTTTTTCATAGTTACGAAATTTCTGGCGGTAAGCTTCAGGCACCAATTCATAACCCTTCAAAATTACCTCTTTCACATAGTCATAATTGGAAGCATTCTCTACACTTAACTGAGTGTAAATTTCCCTGGCCTTTCCAATTAGCACACTCTGTAATAACATAGTCCAGAACTCTTTAGGCCACTTTAAGCTATTTGCAATTTTCTCAAAATGCAGAAAATATTTATCCACCTCTTTTTCCTGAAAGGATGGAACTAACCGAATGTATTTGGTCACATCAAATCCTGAATCCCGTCTCTCATCTCTCTCAACCTCTAACTTTTTCATTTGGAACTCCAATTCTCTTTCCCTCTCTCTTTCTTGCCTCTCACTCTCCTCTCTCTGCACTTCCCTCTCTTTCCTCTCTCTGCACTTGCACTTCCCTCTCTCTTTCCTCTCTCTGCACTTCCCTCTCTCTTTCCTCTCTCTCTCTCTGCATTTTCAACTTTTCTAACTCTATCTCATGTTCCCTCTCTTTCTCTCTCTCTCTTTCCTCTTTCTCCAATCTCAACTTTAACTCAAATTGCTTAAACTTAAGCTCAGCATCAGACTGACCCTCGAACTCATAATCAGATAATGTAGAACTATCAAACTTCCCTATCTCCACTAAATGTTTCAACAAAGTATGCTGCATATCTCTTTTCCTCCATGAAGACTTTATGGACAAACCTAAAAATGTCCCTAACTTAACCAAGTCTTCCTTCTTTAAACTCTCAAAAACATCCTGATCGGGCGCATTAACAAACTGTTTAGGATCAAAATCTCCCATTGTAAATATTTAGCCACTGAATCATTCACCGTTAAAATTAAGCAATCGCTTCTCACTTGTGTTTAACTTCAAATATCCGGTGCAAAACAATATTACAATATTACAATGTAAACAATGCTTTATATATAAAATGAGACGTACAGTTTTACAGACAGTTCAACAACAACAACAACAACAACATACACATCAGTATTACCGGTCCTTACAAGTTTCCAGTTCACCTTTGCATCCCAAGGAACGTATTCCAGGAAATCCAACGTAAAGACCATGGGATAAACACACAATTCACACAAGTCACAAATTGTCCTAGACAGGTACTTCGCTAGGATAGCGAACACGAACACAGTACACAGGTTACACAGAACTGGAACAGTCAAGCCTTTGAATGACGTCACACCCGCAGAGCACAACACAGGGTAAATACAGGCATGGAGGTATAATCCACTTTAGATCAGTCACAGCTCCCGCAGAAGCTCACAAACGAGCCGTTCAGAGACGTAGAGTAATGTCACCTTGTGGCAGAACGAACGTCCTTTGCAAAACTGAAAACTTCAGTTTAGAGTCCTTGACGACCTTGTCGGTCAGGTGAGGTCAGCGTGTTAAACAAATTACACAGTCCACACTGTATAATCATAATAAAGATCCGAACACCAATAAACGTGACTTCCGCAGAAATTCACATAAACCAGACATCAGTACTACTGTGGTACACAAACGGTGCCGGCAAAAAAAATCTGTCCTCCCAAATGAAACTGGCATCAGCAGCTCATATCAAAATAATGGACTCGATACGAGAGCGTCTCACTCTCTCCTGGCTCCCAGTGGATGCAGCAAAAATACCTCCCCTCTGCACAGAAAACACGGCTTATATACGTGCCAGGTGGATTCAACTATTTTTAAACACAGAGTTTAACAGCCAATGAACATCCAGTTAAATAAACAGAGCATTGAACAAGGTGCTTTCGGCCAGGTCCGCACTGTACATATATAACAGGGCCTGTTATGCTTATAACATATAACACAAAGGTCCGCAAACTAACAGTACAGGAAGACGTTAAATAGTCATACATAACATAATGTTTACACACCCTGGGCAAATCTACGAATGTAGGAAGTGTGGACAAAATGGGCATAAAGCCATGGAATGCTCTGCCATATTAGGTTTAACCCCCCCCCCCCCCCTCCATGATGCTCCCCACACTGTGAAGGATTGTACACGAGCGTGTCGTATGTGTGGCTCGATGGAGAATGCAAGCGGTAATTGCTGTGCTCGGGCTTCAACGTATACGTCCAAAGTGAAGAATTCTGTGCAGAATACGGCGAGTGTGCAGGGCCCCGATCAGGACTTCACAATTGACGTTGACGTTGTCGGGGGCGGTAGCGACGATTGTTATACTGGACAAAGACAACAACATAATTGACAGCAAAGGGGGAGATGGTGATGATGTTGACGTGGATAGTGATGATGATGGTGATAGTGGTGATGGTGATGATGATGATAACGAAGAAATGGGCGCAGGTGACTAAACTGAGATTGACGCTACCAGAGCGGAGAATGATCCAGTGGGTGACATGGAGTGTGACAGAGCGTTGTAGCTAATGTCACCAAAGACAGTGATGGTGTGTCCAGAGATTTGTCTGGTGCCATAGAAGTCGAGGCGGAAGTCCACTGCGTGCGATCTCCAGAACCCGTTGAACAAAAAGAGCAAAACTGGACAATGAACCGGAGAGGACGTCATCAACATTATAGAGCACCCTACCGTCGGATTGCATATTGCAAGGGGACTCGGATGACGTGTAGTATTAATAGTATTAAATATGAGTTTGAGGTGTGTGATATTTTTAGGAAGTTTCATCCGGACAAACGGTGCTACACCTGGTCAAGAGGCCGGTGCGCTAGTCGGCTTGATAGATTCTACCTTCCTAATGCTGTTCAGAGTTATGTAACCTTTTGTGATGTTAAACATTGTTGATGTAAATTTTAGGGATGTAATTACTTGAGGTCCGTTTTATTGGAAATGTAACACTTCTGTTTTAAATGACGATGAACTTGCTGTACAAATAAATGATGTCTTTGTAAGTATTTTTTCTGATTGTGACATTTGTGATGATACCTTAGTGGACAGGTGGGAGGCTTTCAAAAAAGGATTGTAAAGATGTAATACGTAATTATTGTTCCCAAGTTTCATTAAGAAAAAAAAAGAGGCAGTTGTTGGATCTACAAGATAAATTGAATGTATTAAAGTCAAACCCTGAAGTAAATAGTGATAAGATTGATAATGTAGACGTTGGTATTTTACGCCGTACTCAAGAATATTTCACTTATACGACGGCGGGCAGCATTATGGTAGGCGGAAACCGTCCAGAGTCCGTGGGAAACACACGACCATCCGCAGGCTGCTGACAGACTTTCCCCCACATACGGCCGGAGAGGAAACCAGCATGAGCTGGACTTGAACTCATAGCGACCGTATTGGTGAGAGACATCTGGGTCATTACGCTGCGCTAGCGCGCTAACCAACTGAGCCACAGAGGCCCCATAATGTAAAGAAGACTATTAATTGTTTAAATAGAGATAGATATGCGGGATCGGTTATTAGGGCTAAGGCTGTTCACTTCGATAAGGGGGAAAAGCCTACGAAGTATTTTATTAAGAGGGAAGTGGGGAGGGGGAAAAAGAAAATGATAAAGTAAATTATTTGTAATGGGAATGAGTCTCAGTCCCATAAATCCCAGCATGAAATTGCGAAATTCATCAGGTCATATTACAAACAATTGTACAGTAAGCAGGATACTGATTTTGTGTGTCGAGACGCGTTTCTATCAGAATTACCGAAGTTAAATGATAATTGTAAAGCTCTTTGTGAAGGCGCATTGACGGAACAAGAGCTCTTGTTTGCTGTAAATAATATGTGTAAATACCTTTCGTCTCAGCGGAGTGGTCTTATCATCTTGCTGTGTAAGGACCCCAATAATGCAACGGACATAAGGAATTGAAGGCCTAATAGTTTACTGAAAGTGGATTACAAAATCATGTCAAAATCTTTATGTAATCGTTTAAAATCTGTTATTGACAACGTGGTTAATCAGAACCAAAATTGTGGAATACCAGGTCGCAGTATATTCGACAATTTACATCTTTCACCTAATGTCTATGATTACGTGGAACAGAAAGATTTGAAGGCATGCTTTTTAATCTTAGATCAAGAAGAGGCTTTTGACAGGGTTGATTGGTCCTTTTTGTTCAAATGTTTAGAGATGTTTAATTTTTGGCCCGAATTTTGTGCATGGGTTAAATTACTGTACACAAATATTTCCAGCAGTGTGATTGTAAACGGACACATAAGTGAACAATTTACTTTTAATAGACGAGTCCGTCAGAGCCGTTTATATCGGTGCTTAGGAAATCCAGTGTGATTAATGGTGTTGCCATGCCGGGAACAACTAAGCAGGCTAAGGTTTCTGCCTTTGCGGATGACACTACGGCAATTCTCTCAGATGAAAGTTCCGTGCAAGAAGTGGTTACTTTGACAGAAAATTACGGCAGGGCATCTGGGGCAAAACTGAATCTGTCCAAGACCACTGTCCTTCCTATTGGAAATTGGGATAGTTAGTGCCTGATTTAGGGTTTGAAATTCTGTTCAGAATTCCAAAATTTCTGGATTTTTTTGGAAAAGACCAGGCGAAACTCAACTGTATTCGTATCTTAAACAAAGTCAAGAAGAGTGTAACTTCTTGGTGTGGAAGATATTTAACTCTCGGGGGGAGGGCTGTACCAATTGACACTGTCGCCCTAGCGGTTTTATGGTTCACAGCACAATGTACTTCGTTACCTGCTAAATGTGTCACTCAATGTACGCAGACAGTATTTAAATTTTTGTGGAATAATAAGCCTGAGAGTTTTAAGCGGGATGTTTACGTAATAAATTTAAGGGTGGAGGTTTAAACTTTCATAATATTGAGTGCAAAGCGAAAGCTTTAGCCCTAAGACACGTATTAAAAATGGTTTATGGTACTGAGGCTGATTGGAAATATGTTGCAATTTACTGGTGAGGAGTGTTTGTCCTGAATTTGCCAGGCACAGTGTCCCACACTCAGAACGTAACACACCCTTCTACCAGTTTGCGATAAATGCTTTTAAGGAATTCTATAGTGGTCAAACGTTACCTTCTGTGATGTACCCTAGTAAAGTTATTTATGATCAGCTTGTAACGAAAGCCTTACAGGCGCCACGTGTGATGCTAAGGTCTCCGCAGTTGAGATGGGGTGTTATTTGAAAAACGGTGTTCCACAAGTTTTTAGATCATAACTTGATCAATTTCTGTTTTAAGCTTGTTCATGATATTTTGCCCGTCAAAGAAATGCTACTGAGGCGTAATATTGCCACTGACGACTCCTGTGTATTTTGTTCTGGTTCGGAAACACAGGACCATTTGTTTGTTCAATGTCATATTGTCTCTCAGGTGTTCCGGGAATTCATCCGGGTGTTTTTTTCTTTATGGTCGCGTTTTGCTGAATCTTGACAAGGACACACTAATTTACAAATCAGTTAATTTTACTAATAGTCCAAAAGTGAGGGCTGTTATGTTATATATAATTACAGTGTTACAATTTTGTACTTGGTGTGCAAGAAACGAAATGGTGTTTCAGAATAAGCAAAGAGATGCAAATACGATCGTTGCCGTGGCTAAAGGTCTGATTAAGACAAGAGTTCATGTTGATTTCTATCGGTTAAATCGGTCAATGTTTCAAAAGTATGGTGTCACAACGAAATCTTCTGTACAGAAGACAATGACAAGCTAGTTTATTTACCCCACTTACAAAGTGATTTGATAATTACAAGTGTCACACAGCAGCCCCAACCTTGATACCCAACCTTAATTCCGAACAAGAACACCCACGATTTTCAAACCCAAGATCTCCTAGGACCCTACACAGATGTATAACGAAACAAGTCCTCTAACATTTGGGCCACATAACCATGCCTTTCCTTAAGACATTCACAGTTAACAAAGATATGAAGCAGATCCTCTGGGCGCTGGTTGCATAGCTCACAGAGATCTGAATCCACCAGCCGATAATTAAAAAGTTTTTTCCTAGTGAATATGACATTATGAAGAACTTAAAATCTAATTCCACTGCATTTGGATTCTTGCCAGGTACATACTAGTAACGATATTTAAAGTAAGGCAGAATATCACAGTTTGGAAAAACTCTCAACCAACAGCTTACAGAGATACTTGACTTAAAATAAAAATAAAAACAATAAAAGTCAGACGATCTTAAAACAGATGCCGTCATTTCCTTTGCCTTTGTTAGAGTTTTGGGTATATCAGAAGTGTTATTAGCCGAGCAGCTACCTTCACGCCTTCTACCCATTCCTTCGGTACCCTCGATCTAATAACATCATATGACGTCTCAATTCGACAAGGGTCAGCGTTGGAAAAAGAGGACAGAACAGCCGCTTTAATTCCTTCAGCAGGTATAAATCCCGGTATCACCTATGACAAAAAGTCTTTCAGGCAGTAAAGCCCCGAGTTTACAAATAATTCAAAATTTAAGGATTTTCCGTTCACAGCAATGCGGGGATTAAAAAAGACCGGTTGACAAAGTCATTTTCTTTCTGTGTATATCACCAGACTAACTGATTTTAACAACTCGCGCCAAGAGGACACATGTCTTCTTGAAGACATGCAATATATCCCTTTCATTTCCCTTTTTGTCCTACTACTAACAATGTTGCGTACTTTAGTCATATTTTGTAAGCCATTGTAATTTAGGGATACTATTAGAAACATTGTGACAATTAGGAAGTGAAGACTGTTATTATTCGTTTTGAATTTTTTGCCGGTTTTACTCTCGCCCCCGTCAAGTTTGGCATTGCAACAAACCGACGCCTTCTCCCCCCTTCCTGGGGATTGGCCTGTCTCTCCCATTTGTCGGTGGTCTTTTCCAGAGTCTTGCTCACGTCTTTTTTTTCAATTTGCTGATTTTCGCTTACCTCCCCTTGTCTATTGTTACCTGTCCGCAGTTTTACCCTCTTGGGTAGCACGGTTTGCCAGTCCTCCCTAGATTCTGGGCTAGTAGGGCTGGTTTATTCGGTTTAAATCCCACGCCACCATTTACCTCCTCCATGCTTAGGCCCAGTTCACTATGCTCAACCACTAACTGGCGGTTTCTGGAATGGACTGCACGGGCTTTTCAGGCTGCAATTCCGCGGTGACAGAATCGAAGTCTTTGTTGTTCTCCAAGTTGCCCAAAACTGAATAAGCTGGTGCCTCGTCACCTTCAAGTATACTACACAGACATACCATTGAGTCGCACCTGAAACAAAATTTGTCCTGCTCGCAAGCGCATGCCGTAGAATCACAATGGGGACGCACAAAAACATCTGTCCACAGCATTGCCACACACGTAGAATCACAATGGGGACGCACAAAAACATCTGTCCACAGCATTGCCACACGCGTAGAATCACAATGGGGGACGCACAAAAACATCTGTCCACAGCATTGCCACACGCGTAGAATCACAATGGGGACGCACAAAAACATCTGTCCACAGCATTGCCACACGCGTAGAATCACAATGGGGACGCACAAAAACATCTGTCCACAGCATTGCCACACGCGTAGAATCACAATGGGGACGCACAAAAACATCTGTCCACAGCATTGCCACACGCGTAGAATCACAATGGGGACGCACAAAAACATCTGTCCACAGCATTGCCACACGCGTAGAATCACAATGGGGACGCACAAAAACATCTGTCCACAGCATTGCCACACGCGTAGAATCACAATGGGGACGCACAAAAACATCTGTCCACAGCATTGCCACACGCGTAGAATCACAATGGGGACGCACAAAAACATCTGTCCACAGCATTGCCACACACGTCACATTCCGGAATAGTAATAGTCACGGGCCATGTGACCTTGCAATAAACACTCGCTGTCAGTTCAAGTCCAGCTCATGCTGGCTTCCTCTCCGGCCGTAAGTGGGAAGGTCTTTCAGCAAGCTCTGCCAGGTTTACTCCCACCATAATGCTGGCCGCCGTCGTATAAGTGAAATATTCTTGAGTACGGCGTAAAACACTAGTCAAATACATAAATAAATAAATAAATAAATAAACTGCATTGCAGAGGCCACAGAGGGGACTAGAAGGAATGTGATTTACTTCATTTTTTTAGCCATTTTATCAAAAAACACCTTCTTTGTACGTTGTGCGTTCAAAACGATATCAAGTACATGTTGCAAAAAAAATTATTTTTAATCAAATATTTTATTGCTTTAGAGAATGAAGGAAGGCCAGGAAAATTTCCTTAACTATATCTCAGCTAGTTTGCCCGCAAGAGGAAAGAATTTGAAAAATATGTTTTACAAAGCATTCTACCGTTGCGAGCAGGGTTCGAACCTGTGTGTATAATTTCTGCATCTCCAGCGGGACTCCAACTCGCAATCCCCGGGTGAGGAGGCCGGTGCCTTATCCCTTAGGCCAAAGAGGCGTTTAGGATAAATGTGACTTATAGCTGATCGTATTTAAGCCATTTTATCAAACATCATCTTCTGTATGCGTGTTCAAGGTAACTTAATCTTATGAAAGTTGCAAAAAAGTTATTTTTTGATAAACTATTTCTTTGCTTGGGAGAATGGAACAAGGCCAGGGATGTTTCCGAAGGCAGATCTCAGCCTGTGAGCTTGCAAGAAAAAAGAATTTAAAAATTATGTTTTACAAAAAATATGTTTTAGAAAACATTCTCCCGCTGCAAGTAAGGTTAGAATCTGCACGGGAATTGCCCATTGAATTTTGAGTCCAACGCCTTAAGAACACACTCATTTCCACGTAGCGTTAAGCGTCTCTGTGATCACATACCATGATTAATTTTTCTTTAAAATTCTTGTCCTCACACCTTACTTAGTTGGAGCCCATGTATACTCCAAAAGTAAATAAAGAATAGTCTTTATTAATTGGAATACTTTCAATTTCCTCAGTGTCATCAACAGCAACTCCAACTGAATGTATCTCAGACTAATCGACATTTAGCTTTGCATTAGAGGCATTAACTGCTGGAGAGAAATGAAGTGAAAAGTGACAGGACATGATTCCTGCACCTCCAACGGGACTCCAAACCACTAGGAGGTAGGTGCCTTATCCATTAGGTAACAGAGGCGCTTAGAAAGTATGTGATTTACGTTTAGAAGGAATGTGATTGATTACATTTGAGCCATTTTATCAAAAATCACCTTCTTCGTGCGTGTTAGAAGTAAAATTTCACGTGAAAGAAAATGGATCAAGGCCAGGAAAATTTCCTAAACCATATCTCAGTCCGTGAACCTTAAACATGAAAAAATGTTAAAAATATATATTTTACAACAGATTCTACCGTTGCCAGCAGGGTTCGAACCTCCGCTGGCATTGATTATTGGATTTCTAGCCCAACGTCGTAACCACTCTGCCATGACAGCTGTGAAAAACGCAACGCCTAAATATCCATTACTCTTAAGTATTGACCAGAGATTAGTTCATTTCCTTTAACTAGTTGCTGCCTCATTTATGCTGACAACCGCTTTCGATGCAAGAAAAATGATCGTGTGATGTCTAAATTTTCAACAGTTTAAAGATGTAAAGCCCCCAGTCCAAAACTGGAAGAGGCAGCATTTGTAAAAGTCTACTAAAGATAAAGTGAAAAACAATTGCTGCGAGCATGGTTCCAACCTGCGTGGGTATCCTGTGTTTGGCAGTGTGATCGGGACCTTCATGGCCGTAAAAACTGCAGTGTTTACCCCGTCATTGGCCTTTAATTTGTATACCCACAATATGTCTAGTAGAGATCAAGTAGTTTTAACGAGATGTCGTATTGGGCATTCTTGTCTGACTCACAATTTTATTCTTGATAGGGGCTCTGTTCCAGACTGTATTGGATGTGATGCTGAATACGGCATCAAACATATCCTGGTTGAATGTGTAAACTTTGCCCATGTTCGACAAAGATTCCACACAGTCAACTCTATATATTGTTTATATTGCTGGCGATGTTGTCATAAAATGTTTGAGGGCCTTTGGCCCTTATCATAAAGTATAAATTTAATTGTCATAAATATTTATAGATAAAAACGTACATACATGTAGTTTTCTAGACATACTATTTTTAAAATATGCTGGTTTTTGAGTGTTACCCGTTATACTTGTGCCTGCCCTTTTATACAGAACTACGTGGAGTATAGCCGAGTTTTTTTTATGAAAACTTGCGAGTGCCACATACGGCTAGAGCAAACAAAGAATTTTGTAAGGCGTTGCCCATGTGTGTACATATGTATGTATACTATGTGATATTTTATGTAGGTCGGGTGTAACGTATTTGTTTGTCAGTACACAGGTTCGGCGGGCTGTCATATTCTGTAGCTGTATATGTAGGGCGCTGCACAAGCACACACACACACATGTACATGCTCGCTTTGCGTGTTCTCTCTCTAGTGTATAGAAGTAAGCAGCGGGCAAAAAATCATACGTCTTTATGTACACAGCACACTCTTGTGCCCACCGGTGAGACAGCAATCTGGATTTATGAGGGTGACGAATTTACAACCTAGTTCCGAAAAAGAGACTTTGTGCTGTACGTCTGGGAAGAAGAGTCGTCAACTTCATGTAACTGACGGTGAGTATCCTTTCTAGGTGCGTTCATACCCGAGGTTTAACTTAGCTTTGGGAAGCGCACGTGTTGTTAGATAACCGATATAACTTGAATGACACGAAGAAGAGAAGGGAGTAGGTTTTGGAGGCATACGTGTTGTTGGGTAACCGGTATATTTTCACTGTCACGAAGAAGATGGGAGAGGTTGGTTTGGGAGGCATTCATGTTGTTGGGTAATCGGTATAACTTCACTGCCATGTCGAGGAAAAGAGAGGTAGGCTTGGGAGGTATGACTTGACTGTACGAAGAGGTGAGAAGAGGTAGGTACATGTAGGGGATCTGTGAGTCATTATATGAAGGAAGGTTGCGAAACAACCACTATGCTATTTATACTGAATATAAATTCAAAAAGGGTTTCGTTTTTAAACACATTTCTGTTTCACTTTGGAAACCTGACCTGGTGTTTTATTCATGAAAAACCTTGTTTACTTATTGTAAACATGTTGAACGTTTACATCGTAATGCGGTGGTTGTTTTCGATAAACACAAATAGCCCAGTGAGCATGCATGTTTTTATATTATGTGTAAAAACATGTAAATGTTACATGTCGCATGCTGTGTAAACATATCACATGTTTATTATCGTATTTACATGTTTATTGGCTTTTTACACTCAATACAAAAACACTCATGCTTACTGGACTCTTTGTGTTTATCGAAAACATTCACCACATTACCATGTGAACATCCGAAATTTTTACAATAAAAAGTTGCTGTTTTTTGTATTCATTAAAGCACCAGGACAGGTTTCCAGATTGAAACAGAACACCTACTTTAGTGTGCATGTAACTTCAGGAAGTAGAAACATGGCTATGTTTTTGTCATGACACTTCCGTATTTACATGACAATGTTGATAATGCCAATCATGAAATGAATCATCGCAATCAACACAGGATTTTGCGCAATTCTAAACCAGTGAAGGCATTCAATCTCACTGCAAATTAACCATGGTGCTTAAGGGTGTTTATGTTGCTATTATTTTCGCATTTACGTGAACCGGTAGAATAAAGGCTTAACCGAGATAAAGTGACAAAAAGCCGGGTTTACCGGGTTACATGTGACTCCCAACTAGCATACAATGGTCGCTGATCTGATTTTGCTCTCTGTGCTGTAGTCTTATTCTCTGGAGAAGAAGCACGCTTTTGCAGACCCATTGGTGATAAAATAGCTGAAACCCAAAGATAGCCAGTCACTAAATCATCGTAATAATTAAGTGAGAATAAAACAGGCTTTTGCAAACAAACTGATAATAATTCACGGTTTAAACACCGAGCAAAATATTAACGAGTGCACAACACATAAGCTATACTTTCCCCCCGCCATAATGCTGGCCACCGTCGTATAAGTGAAATATTCTTGAGTAGGGTGTAAAACACGAATCAAATAAATAGATAAACATAAGCTAGGTGTGTTAGAATCAAGGCAGGGTTACACTGATAACGATTATTTGATTAATTTAACTCCAGGAGCATCACTTTAATTGTCTTTACAGCTTGGGCCGGTCCTAAGTGTGTAGTCTACACTGAATCCGTACATTATGCTGTTCTCAAAAGTTTTAAAACCTGCCCCGGTGATCCCTTTCTAACAATAATCCAGCCGTGGAAACTTTTGAATCGGGAAGACAAACTGACGCCTGTTATGTGTCGTACCTCGTGGCTCCTTTAAGGTACAAGCTGATCGTTCGAAAATGTCCTCCCAGGGAACTTTGAGAATTGCGTTGAGAATTTGTTCTGTGTTTCCCCTGTTTTTTGTTGCTTTACATGTACGGGTACTTTGGTCATTGGATTTCATTGTCAACAATTTATTTAAAAAGCCATCTTGTACTTGCCTATGGTTTGAATTCTAAAAATGGCCCACATAGGTTTAAGGCGTTTGATTCAAGGTTAACATTACGTTGAGATGTAATGTCTGTTTTTCTAGAAGCAGATGACTTGGGGAACCAGTGCATATTAATTATCAGGACGGGCTCAAGCTGTAAGTATGTGCCTCTTAATATGCTCATTTGACATCGTGGACACGACTAGACATGCTTACCTCTGGAACCTGAACGACCCACACTGACTTGTGTCCTCGTGCGGAACTATAGTCAGCATTCACCAATAACACTGTGTCAGGTGATCGTTAGATTGATGTTAAACATATTTTAAATAAAAAGAATGTATATGCATCAAGTACTAATAGATTCAGAAGCTGCACAAAAGGGACAGAGATTTGGTATTTTCTGACATCCCTTCCTGTCTCTTCACCTGTCTTGACGCTAGTGACCGCTTCGGTGTTACAAGATTTGGGTACAAAGTTTGCCAGTTATACATGCGGTGAATGGGGAATGGTAAGTTGGGTTCTCCTGCTCGACTGCATAACAGCAGAGTAGAGACCTGTCAGACTAAGTTTACGTCTAAGAGAGCTAAAACACAGGATGCAGTTTACTACAATACATTAACATTAATGTAATTTAAATACAGTATTTAGAAGACACATAGCAAGAAGAAAATGCCTGATGACTGAAAAATGCAAATGCATGGACTTAGTGACTTGGTATGGTGTGCTGTGTATGTGGGTATTGGACGTGGGCCGTCAATTGTTTGATTTCAGAGAACCTCATTCTTCCTGGACACAGTCATCACAGCAAATTTGAAGCTGCCACACAGTAATATTTATATCTCATTAATTATCATTTTTCCCATAAAATGTTATGCGATCGGCGAGTCGAGGAGGAAAAGGCCTGGTTTGAGTGCGAACTGCACTTCCGCCGTCAGCGTATCAGGAGATCGCTACAAATTAATGTCGCCAAAGGGATTTCCTGTTTTTTGTTTTTGTCCCGCGATACGTGGAATGCAATGCGTGTGTATAACAAAGACAAGCAACAACAACGAAAGAAGGGAGAAAACTCCACGCCTATGAAGGTAAAATCAGATATGAAACCTCACAAAGGGTAAAATCCCTATAAAAACCTCGTTACGTTACACGCTTTCAAGCACCTCCAGCCAGAGAGATGGACTTTCTGAGACATAGTCCTGACATACACACATAATTAACAGTTAGAACCCGAGATTTCAACAATAAACACACTATAATTTCCCGAAAGTACAATATAGCAACAGAAACAAGCCAAAAATACAAATCGCTATCACACATAGTTGTGGTTGGGCTTAATTGTCTAGGTGACCTACCAGGCATTCAAACAAAGAATGTATGCCATCTGTAGCTTTAAGATATTCATGTGTGTTGGAGAGTATGCCACATGTCTATTGTAGAGTATGCCGCATATGTGTTGGAGACTATGCCGCATGTGTGACGCATTTGTGTTGGAGAGTATGCCGCATGTGTGGCATACCGCGTGTCGCATGTGTGTTGGAAAGTATGCCGCATGTATGTAGGAGATTGTGTCGTATGCGTGATGGGGAGTCTGCCGTGCATTGAAGAATACACCGCCTCTATGTTGGAGAGTATGCCGTGTGTTGGAGAGAATGCCGCATATGTTGTGTTGGAGAGTATACCGCATGTGTGTTGGAGAGTGTGCCGCATGTGTGGTATACCGCGTGTCGCATGTGTGTTAGAAAGTATGCCGCATGTATGTAGGAGATTGTGTCGTATGCGTGATGGGGAGTCTGCGTGCATTGAAGAATACACCGCCTCTATGTTGGAGAGTATGCCGTGTGTTGGAGAGAATGCCGCATATGTTGTGTTGGAGAGTATACCGCATGTGTGTTGGAGAGTATATCGCATGAGTCTTGGGGAGGGTGCCGCATGTGTTTCGGAGAATATGCCGCATGTGTGCTGGAGATTACACTGCATGTGTGTTGAAGAGTATGCCGCATGTATATTGGAGAGTATGCCGCATGTGTGTTGGAGAGAAAGCCGCATGTGTGTTGTAGGTTATGCCTCATGTGTGTTGGAGAGAATGCCGCATGTGTGTTGGAGGGTATGCCGTGTGTTGGAGAGTATGTCTCATGTGTGCTGGAGAGTATGTTGCATGTGTGTTGGAGATTATGCCGCATGTGTGTTGGAATGTATGCCGCATGTGTGTTGGAGAGTATGCCACATGTGTGTTGGAGAGTATGTCGCATGTGTTTTGGAGAATATGTCGCACGTGTGTTGGACAGTACACCGCATGTGTGTTGAAGAGCACGCCGGATGTGTGTTGGACAGTATGCTGCAGTATGTTGGAGTATGTTGGAGAGAATGCCGCATATCTGTTGTGGAATATGCCGCACATCTGTTGGAGAGAATGCCGCATATCTGTTGTGGAATATGCCGCACATCTGTTGTAGAGTATGCCGCATATATGTTGGGGAGTATGCCGCATGTGTGGTTGGAGAGTATGCTGCATGTGTGGTATACCGCGTGTCGCATGCTTTTGGAGAGTATGCCGCATGTGTGTTGTACAGTATGCAGCATGTGTGTTGGAGAGTGTGTCGCATGTGCGTTGGAAAGTATGCTGCATGTGTTTTAGAGAGTGTGTCGCATGTGTGTTGGGGAGTATACCGTGTATTGGAGAATTCACCGCTTCTGTGCTGGAGAGTAAGCCGTGTGTTGGAGAGAATGCCGCATATGTGTTGGAGAGTATGCTGCATGTGTGGTTGGAGAGTATGTTGCATATGTGGTATACCGCGTGTCGCATGCTTTTGGAGAGTATGCAGCATGTGTTTTGGAGAGTATGCAGCATGTGTGTTGGAGAGTATGCTGCATGTGTGGTTGGAGAGTATGTTGCATGTGTGGTATACCGCGTGTCGCATGCTTTTGGAGAGTATGCAGCATGTGTTTTGGAGAGTATGCAGCATGTGTGCTGGAGAGTATGCCGCATGTGTGTTGGAGAGTATACCACACGCTGCCCCATGTCGCGACACTTACGGGCTGTAATCCACCAGTTAGGTGAGATCATTTGTGACAATGTCGTCGCTGTTGTGGTTTTCTCTTCTTGTGGTTCTCTACTCTTACATTGCATCCTGCATGAAGGAATTATTATGGCTTAAAGCAACATCGGCAATATTTCAGCGATATCGTTGCTAGAATTGCATTCCTGCGTTTTCTTTCTTCGGGCGAATTTTTTATGAAATGTAATGACAACACAGCATTGTGGGTAATTCCAGACAACTGAGGTCCTATAAAATGCATTTAACATGTCTGTTGTTTTAATTTTGCTTAAGCCATTATGGGTGTGGAAGACGAATGACTTTTTAATATCCAAACATTTTTATTAACTGCTAGAAAGAAACCTTAACGGATACAAACTAACAAGGACCTATTTTCACTCTGTTTTCGCTCTCTGTGCGGTGGACGCAATTCACCGGTTACGCGGAAATAAAATAGCTGAAAACCAAAAGAGAGCCAATGGCCATATCAACGTAACTGTGAACCGAGAACGATACAGGTTTTTGCAGACAAACTGATAAGGCATCGTTTAAACACCCAGCATTGTATAAGTAAAATATTAATGAGTGTACAACATATAAGCTATACTTTCCTCCCGCCATATTGCTGCCCACCATCGTATAAGTGAAACAATCTTGAACACCAGTCAAATAAACAAATATTAATAATAAATAAATAAGTCAACAGAAGTAGAAATAGTTAGCAGTTTAAAATTGTAATATCGGTATCTGATAGACACATCTGTGAAATATCCAATACAAAAGTCAAACGGGTATGTTTGCCAGAATGTCTGTAAGGGACGTGAGGATGGAGGACTGGCGTGATAGGAAAGGCATGAAGGGCTGTCTGGAGTACTGCTTGGACAATGAGCACCTCATGGACATTCAGTTCCGCTTTGTGGAAGAGACGCCGCTCCAAACAGCACGAGCTCACCGCCTGATCCTCGCCGTCAGAAGTCCCGTCTTCGAAGCGATGTTCTACGGTCCTCTGGCAGATGGGGCAGACCACGTGGATATCACGGACATAGACTCATCAGCATTTAGGGCTATGCTAAGGTAAGCATTAGCTCTAAAAAATCAAAAACCAAATTAGCCGTGGTTAGACTGGGGAAAAACGGTGGTTTAAGGCAGGCTCTGGTCATCCTTAGATATGTTAGTGACCCAAATAAAGCCGCCTCCATTTAGACTGGCTTTCTCTCGTCCGGCAATGTGGATGGCCAGATTAAACAGCTCTCTACGTATGTGTGTGGATACAGTCCCGGTATATGACAGACGGAGGTCAACCGTTTTCTACAACAGTTCTAGGCCCAATTATATACCAGTTCCAGATGTAACAGGTTCGAATTTGCGATTCCTGTTGGCGAATCAAACGTTACAAGTCTAGACGCAAACAGGCAAAGCTGTCTGAAAAATCCACAGCATTGCATGTAACCGTTCCTATTAGCTAAAGAATACCAATGCTGATTTAAGGTTCTATATATAAAAAAAGTACAGTCCACAAAATAAGCCACTTAACACTATAAGCTGGAAAAGTGTTATTCTGACCTTCCTATCAAAAGTCGAAAAGCTTGAATCTAGGCGTGGCGGTATATACCGCTAGCCTAGTTGATTCAAGGATGGGAATTATTGAAATCTGTTAACTGCTTCGCTTCGCATGAATCCGTCCTATTTTCCTACTTTATATACTTTCTGAATTCTTTGGTAGGTAATGTTGAGCGTTAGTTTGGAATTAGTCTTGTGGTTATTGGCCTGGAATGGTCAACACTGTTAATGTGCATAAGTATCTAATGTAGTGCACTTCCTTTGTTTAATCAGATATATTTATACCGACGACGTGGATTTACTGAGAAAAGATGTTCTTGGGATCATAAAAGCTTCCCACAAGTACTGCGTCCCTGGCTTAACTGACAAGTGCTCGGAGTATCTTGTGAATACCGTAACAATGTATAATGCGTGCGAGCTTTTGGAAAACGCCACTTTGTTTGGAGTGGAATGCTTACAGTATCAATGTCTTGCGATAATCGACTGCTACGCCAGGGAGGTGATCAAATCTGACGGCTTCTTATCGCTATCCCGCTCAAACGTCGAGCGAATTTTGAGGGGAAATTCCCTTCAAGCTGACGAGGCAGCCATTTACCAAGCAGTCGTGGCCTGGACTGAAGCTGAATGTCACAGGTTGTCTCTTGATCCTACAGATTTTCAGGTGCGGAGAAAAGTTGCCGACCCCCTGGTTAAACTCATCCGGTTCCCAATAATACCACAAAAGACATTTTCGCAGGAGGTTGTAGGATCACCTTTGGGTTTGCTATCGACTGAGGAAACTATCAAACTCTTTCAGATGTTCACAAGCCGGAACACCGTTAGCGAGGAGTTCAATAGTACGCCGCGCAACGACAGAAGTCACATCGAAATATTGAGGTTCGAGGAGGACGGACATTGTCGATTCTGGTACCAAGGTCTGGAGGACAAGTTTGAGTTCTCCTGTGACCAGAAACTAGTTTTCACAGGTGTTTCATTCAAGGGAAGCATCCAGCGGTGCGGTTGTTCTGGAAACTTAGAAGGTTGGTTGCAGATTTATGACATAAGCTCGGACGAAGCCCTGCTCGTATATGACAAGGCGGTCAAACACCACCAGCGCCCACCATCCGACAAACCGGGCCCCAAAGCAGCGAAGGAGTCTATTTACGACGTGATTATTGATTTTGACAAGCCAATATTCATCTCTCCTGGTATGAAATTTGAAGTGCTTCTTAAAATTAATTCAAGCTATAACGAATGCGAATGCAACGAAATTTGTGACTGCTACGACTTGCTGTCTAACAAGAAACCGTTGGAGAAGTTCCAATATCGCGACATCATTACGACTTTTGAAGGTAAAGGTGAGGCTATTATTAAAGGACTTTCATTCCATCGGTGGCGATAAGACTGGAGACTCTTGTGCTCAGATCAGGTGAATCTTGTATCTAGACAACTTACAACAACATGTGCCTTTATAGCTTGCATTTTTCTCACAAAATATCAAAACAATTGAGCGCAACATGACCACCAGCCTGTGAAATGCCAAATTTATATGGGTGGATGAAAACGAAATGTCCGCAGAGAACGACCGAACTTTGATAAGCCACTAAGGAACTTTTCAACTTGTGACATGTGACACGTACACCATAATGGTAGAAAACCAGTTGTCGCTCAGTTGTCCTCAACAAACGTCAATAAACGAGAGTCTTTGATCGATTGGCCAATGAACAGTGAGAGCAGGGAAGTTTACAATTTCCTTGTCCAAGTTCGGAACTAGAGAAAGGCTGCAGTTTTTGTTTATGATGTATGGTATTTGTAGGCCCACACGTACTTGACATAGGAGTATTTTATTTCCGATCGCAGTGCCCTCCGACTTTATGGAAATTAACCTCCCACAGTGTAGAGAGCAGTTATACACCTTTGTGTGACTGGAGCAGATTTTCAGTATTGGTGTGACCAAAAAGCAAATCATTTAACTATTACACTGGTGCCGTAGCTATAAAGAAGTTCTAAGAAGCGTAGGGATCTGGGCCTGTGAACGTGGGTGTGTCTTGGGAGAGCACAGTTAACACTGCTAATGCTAGCAGAAGGTAGTGGGAATTTCCCTGTAACTTAGTTGGTACAGCGCTGGACTGTGGAGGCCGGAATTCACATCCCGATGTGAAACACGTAATAAATCGTTCAACCATGATATATGATTAACATTGCTTTGTATATACCGTAAACAGGTGATACTGCGATATGCTCAGAAACATATGATGTAAATATACAGATGTAAATGTTATATTTTTTTACTGAGGGTTCATGTATCATTGTGACTGAGCTAAATATTAAGTACTTTGTTATCTCAAATCAGGAATAAAATGATACTCTTTCATGTGTTTTATGAAATGCTGGGGTTGTGGATTGCATACTCATTTTTATTCCTGCGTAAGAAATTAAGCGCTGCAAATGTACCCTTACTGGGTTGATTGACTGATGGATTGATGGATTGATTCGTTGTTTTTTTGTCGATATACTCAAGGAGTTTTCACTTACATGATCGCCACGATATGGCTGAAATGTTGCCGGTGTTGCTTTAAGCTTGAACCATTCAGTTGCATTCTTGCATTCAGTTGTACGATGATGGTCAAAGTTATGGATGGAGATAAACCACCGACATATGTCAAGTTACTTATGTACTTTCTCACGTGTTGAGATTGAAAATAACATTGTGTGCGTCAAGGATAAGAGTCGCATAACTTACTGATCCCGCTTCCAATGATTGGTTGTGAGTCAGGAGATGGTTTTACTAAATATCATTTTAATGCAGAACGAAAATTATCTTCCTCTCCAGAGCGACAGATGCGACTCAACTGGTAGTACAGTTCTGCAAGTGGAAAAGGCCACGTGGGTAAAAAGAAAACTCACTAATAATTTAACACTGTTGAAAATTCAGTGTGGAAAATAGTCCTGTTTGATGCAGATTTGGACGCTGATTCTAAATATGCAAATATATAAGCACATTAGGTTTAAGTTGATATAGCCGAGGTGATGTCGGGTGAAAACAAAAATAAAAATAAATTTGAAGATTCTAAACCGTTAAGAACATTCCAGATAGTTTGATGACCTGATCACGAATCTGGTCTTATTTTTTTCCTGCGATGTATACGTTTGTCGCAACTTGCGATCAAATTGCGAAATATCCTATTTCCTCCGTATGTGATTGTCACGTGACAAAAACTACTAGAGCTGTAATGCAGAAAATCGTAGAACTGTGTTAATCCAAACGATCAATTTTTTGACACATTTACATGTACATACTATACATTGTGCAGATGTGTAGAATATATTGATGGTTAAGAAAAATGTAAACTTTCTTTCAGTTGTTTACATCCCAGTGCATAAAGACATCATTCAGTTAACCGCCAGTGACGCTGAGTAGGCCGGAAATAACGGTTTGGAAACCGGCATCGCTGCGTAAGCAGCTATGTTTAATGAAATGAATTTCTGAATAGAATTAAGCTATTAATATGTTTTTATTATAACACGTGAATATAATGTTGAAGGGATTTCGCCATTCCTGCTTGATTTCTAACCACTATGTGGCGCTTTACAAATTATTCAAAGTCCACCTTCCACCCATTCAGAGCCCCTTTTTCAAATTCACATTAATATTAGTGCCAGTAAATGCGAAATTAAGTCTGGCACAGTCGCACGGTGTGTATTTGGTGTGTAGTGGCGTAGTTGGTAGCACATACAAAAGTTACTTACATTGGCGGTTGCAATCAAGGCGTCTTTGTTACCTTCAGAAACTAGTATGGGTGTCTTCGTAATAAAGTTGATTAGGGATTAGTCTAATATAATAACTTTTTTCTTACCTGGATATCAGAATTGGTGTGATTTTGAGGAAAGTCTGAGTGGTGTTTTACGCCGCTCTCACAACATTTCAATCTTACACCACGGCAGACTTTCTCACGTACGGCCGGAGGAAAGTTGCGCGGATTAAGGACGATAACCTCATCTCGCATAGAGACCAAGCTTTCCGCTGGGAATATGGCGAGTAAATTTTGAGATTTGTGTTAATTTTCTGAATTCAGACAGTGGTCATTAGGATAGCTAGCCATGTAGTTGCACGGATTGTGAACCCAATCCATTCTGACAGGTCATCCGACCGAACAGTTTATTTTCTCCATTCAGAATGACGAAAGTGATTTGTCCCTGTTTCTTATTCACTACGGAGTTAACGTGAAATGGTCAGAGAGTTCAATATTTATGTAATATGAGCGCTACAACCGCATTGAAGACAAGCACGCAGGAAACAACATATCCGTCTTTGGCAGATCGTTGTTGGCCTATTTCATTCCCACACAGTATGTCGTGTAAATTTTCACATTAACAATGAATCATTGCTGGATGTAAAATCATGAAGCCTTCGTAATTTACAGTATACAGTACATTTATATCCATTTTCACACTAGAAATTTTCATCTAATATAACAGTAACAGTTTTCTGTCACGTGACCTGCAAATGTGGGAAGACTTGCGATTTCCGATAAAAGTATATGCATTGCTTGAAGTAAACAAAACCAGGACGTTGGACTACGCCAGGTGACGTGTAGAATATTAAAATTCAATTTTTTTGTGTGTCTGCCTGAATGGCCTGTACTCCTGATAACAGAATACATAAAATCAAGCATCGCTTAGACAACAGACTTTCTGCTCAAATTAACAAATTATTTTTGGGGCGTATGTTTGCGCAGTCAGATTTTAACATTGCCCTCCGATAAACTTGTTAAGACTCAGACTTGAACCTCTATTCTATACGTTAGGTTTATGTAGGGTCCACACCGGCTTCCTATTAACTATCACAGCTCATTATAGGCGAGGGTTCAGTGGCTGTCTATGCCCCGGATGCTGTCCAATCCAAGATTGCCGCAGATGAGAATTATGCCATTTTGGGGCACCCAAACAAGAACAAAGAGAACAAAGCCGGAAAGTGACATGGTTAAAAAACGTCAAACATCAAATGAGTGTCCAGGGGCCAGATTTGCCCCTGAAGCTCCGCTTCCCTAGATCATTGATGTACGGACGAGATTTCAGCTGTTTTAAGTTAATTTGTGCGTCAAGACGTGGTGTATAAAAAGTGTGAAACTGTAAAACAGACAAAAAAAGTTAAATTATTGAAAGTCAGTGCCCCAAGTTTAGCAGTCTTGATTTCAAGTTGAACACCAGGGCTCCGCGTTTAAAAGCTGAGGGTCCAACTTTAATGCGACAGCCACATATGAGCCTCTTTGGCGAAATTTTCGTCACAATGTCCCTTTGAAAGGCTTTGTAAAACAGCCTTAGCTGATCTTGAGAAAACAGAGAATTTCCAAATTTTTTACATAATTTTCAATACTTTCTTACTTTGCATATTTTGTGAAACCAAAAAGAGAGAGTCTATGTCTCAATTGTTTCGTAGCCAAACCTGTGTATTAGGCAGAACAATTCATCCACATGTAGGCAGTTAATCTCTGTCACTCAGAAAAAATGAATTTTATTTTGATTTTGTTATAGTACAGTAAATGTGGAAGAACTGAAGTTTCAGAGCGAGTCGCTACAAGATTGTGACCTGCTTCGCATTTCCTCCCAAATTTTTCTTTACACGTAAAAAGTGGGCCGTGCCTGAAGGCAATCATATTTAGGCCCCAACCCATTGAAAAGTGAGGATGGGGATGGCTAAGAGGAGCTAGGCCCCTGGGCATGTGGCTCCGACGTCACTTTACATGTATTCATTTTTTAAAACAAATTACTATGTGTATAAAGCGAGAATGAGGTTTACTTCTATTATCACAACTCTTAGCAAGTCCAAGTCGCACCCGACTTCAGTCAAGTCGTACCCAGCATCAGTCACGCCTTACCCAACCTCAGTCAAGACGCACCCGACTTCAGTCACGTCGTTCCCTACTTCAATCATGTCGCACCCAACTTAGTCACGTCGTACCCATTTTCAGTCACGTCTTACCAATAATCATTTTCTACACGTCTATGTATGTGGTTTGATTGTTGCTTTATATATCTTGTGATCAAATATAAACAAACCACGGCCGCCTGGCTGTTCAAAATTGTCTTGAGACTTGATACGAGATTTAGTGTTCAGTCTTGAACATACTTTGTCCGAAAATAATTGCGTAACAGTACATTAAATATGAACTAAGTCTCCTATTGTTATACTTTGGTTTTGGAGAACTGCACTAACTGCTGAGTTTCATTAAAATCTTAAATAAATAATAAAGTTTAAAACCAGTATTTTATAGCTAATACACTTTCGAACACCCAGTATCAGTAGCGCAAGGCTGCCCATATTACGCGGGAATATGTACCCTATTAGTTAATATAGGGTCCCGCACATGATCACTGTTGTAAAATGAATCGTGACGTTTGTAATGTTACGACGTTAAACACCAATCAATTAATTAATTTTTCCGGGATGTTCGATTTATAAGATATGTATTTATTCATTTACTTATTTATAAGTTTCATTTTTTTTTTTTTGTTTTTTTTTTACCCGGTACTAAAGACTACTTCACTTATACAAAGGGGGGGCAGTATTATGGTGGGAGGAAATCGGACAGAGCCCGGGGTACACCCAAGGCCGTCTACAGGTTGCTCACGCTCAGCCGGCATGAGCTGGACTTGAACTCACGGCGACCGGATTGGTAAAAGGTTCCTGGACCACTGCGCCGCACTGTCTAGCTAAACACCTGAGCCAAAGAAATAAAATAAAAAGAATACACGCCATTTTGTGCCATTACGCTTTAGTGCTTGTGAACTCACAAAGGAGAACCCAGCTCTAAACTGTATCATAGCCATGGTTGTGTATTAGTCGGACATCGTTGTAAATAAATAAGAATGACACATGTTCATGTAGGCACTCAATCTGTACCACGTAATGAATTTTATTTACTTTTTGTTGTTTATACGTGTCACAATTTAGATGTGTCCAGCTTATTGCAATCTGACATTGGCTATTTTGAGAGAGAAAAAAGGTGATATTGATGGCTGGGGATCTAAATTCACGGACAAGAAATCAGTCAGCTTATGTTCAAATGATATACCTCTTCCATTTGAAAACAAATTCGAACAAGATGTTGTTAGTAATCTCGATAGATGTTCGGTTAATAAGATCAATTCATCTGGCAGAAATCTATTATTTGTGTATTTCAGCTGGAATGACAATTGTGAATGGGAGACTCGAAAAGGATAGTGCCATTGGAAAATACACATATCTAGAATCAAATTGAAGATGTGTAATAGATTATGTTTTGATTAAAAGAGAAATATTTTAGAGTTTGTTTAGGCTTTAAAATCGGAAATTTAACAGAGCATACTCCCTCATGACCCAGTTGATATTTCTATTGATTGTTTTGTAGATGACTTAAAGTTACAGACTGAAAATGTGTACCTTGACGAAATAAAATGGAATCCTGAATTTGCTGAAGTGTTTTTGAGTCTGTTTCTGAATATATTGAAAATCTGAAACCAATAGATGAAACAGTTGTCAGTGAGTTTACAAAATGTCTTAATCAAATTGCTATACCGTATTTAATATCCAAGCTTAAACTTATTCAAGGAAATATTGTTCTTGTGAAAATGTTAAAAAGAATGAACGGTTCAATGAACAATGTCACCGTGCAAAATGTAATGATATGAATGTCCCTAAACCTTCTAACGTCTTATAACGAAAGGGACAGAGTAATATTTTATTACAGGAAATATGCCTATAAGAATATCTGTACATTTATCTACAAAAAAAAGAAAGCTAGAGAACTGTCTCTGTTAAAGAAGTCAAATACCACTCAATTTTGGAAATACTTTAATCGTAATAGCCAAAATATATGTAGTGGACATATATCTGTTGACCAGTTTTTTTTTTATAATTTTTTAAGAACAGATATATTAATTGTGGTAATACCTGTACTGAGAAAGGTTTTTTTTTATATCTGATGATTATAAAGAAAGTGAGACTTTGTAGGATGAGCTAGACCAAGAAACATTTGTAACTGAGGTACAAACAGCTATTAGGAATCCAAAATGTAACAAATCTTTTGGTCGTGAATGTGGACATGAATTTCCTGTAAGTTTAGGTTTACTGTAACTTTGTAAATAATCATAGTATAAGAAGACATTAAGAGAATTTAGGATCAGTTCTTCGCACACATGTCACGACATCAGTTTTGTAAATACTTAAATCGTAATAGCCGAACTTTTGTACTGTTGTGAAGTAAATTAGGCACGCCACTTCCGGTAGCGAAATCCCACAATGCGGAGTTGCAGTAGCTAATATGTCACGTGATTTAGGGGTACATAAATAGGATCCTGTCCAAACGTTAATTAAGTTTAGATTGTTGGAGGACGTCGATCCTTCAACAACAGATGTGGATTTGTCGGAAACATCACGGTGGCTCATGAGTCAAACGAGTAGTTTGTGTCTGATGTGTGACTTTATTCACTGGTTGGGAGAAGGAGGAGCTCGTGGTGGGAATTGGGTTTGCTCATTAAGGCAATCTTTTCGAGTAAACCTCATATGCAGACGTCGGTGTGTTTCGTGGTGGGTATCCCCCAGGTTCAGGCATGGCCCTTGTAGGCACTCCCCGGTGGATGGGGAACACGTGGGATGAATTCTTATTATATATCTATTATGTCTCCCCTAAACCTTTCGTCCAGTGTCTCTAACGTATCTAATGTATCCATCAGGTTTCCTATCAGACAAATTCATTAGGTGCTGATAAAAAGAGGAAGTTAGAGATTTTTTCGGACTCAATTGATAATAGACAGGCTTTCCTTGTTCTCTCAACTAAGAGTGAACAAAAGCCGACCCCCAAAATTCATCCCTTTCTTTTACAAAGGGCTTCTCAGGGGGCGCAGCTGGAAAATTAAGAAAACGTTAAAAAGCTGAGATCAGGAGACATTCTCAATGAATGTTTTCTGAAGCAACAATCAAAAAACTTACTGTCATTAAATAAAAATGCCAACATACCTGTTTTCACATCCCCTCATAATTCCCTGAACAGTTTACAAGGAATGATACGTGATAGGGATGGTGATACTATTGACTTATCCGAAGAGGAAATATGCTTAGAATTGAAACCACATGGTTTTACAAGAGTGAAACGTTTCACTACGAAGAAATCTGGTAAACGTAATCCTAAAACTAAATACCTATCTTTTCACCTTCCAAACTACCTCTCATCTGTCGTATGCCGTATCGGGTAAATGGGGATTTATATATCTCTGACTCGACACGTTCTTTCAATTGCCAAAAATTTGGTCACGGCGCAGACCAACATAAAAGTAAACTGGTGTTTCCGATGCGGCCGTAAAAGTCATGATGGTTTCGACTGTAGCAGCACAGTTAGTGCTGCAATTGTGGTGCGGGTCACATGGCCTCCTCTAGGGACTGTCCACCTTTCGCATAAGGAAAGAAATAATCAATACAAAAGTCAAAAACAATATATCTTACCTGGAAACCCACAAAATATTCTTATCCTCTAATACTTCTCTGCAGACCTCGTTTGCCAATGTGGTCAAGCGAGTAATATTTGTTACTTCCCAAACTTCATTGACTTAGCCTATTGCCTTCAATACAACAAATAAAACCAGTAAATTGTACCGAAAAAAATAATAGACGTGAACCTGAACCTGAGAGTTTAGAAGGGTCGTCCTCGGTCCAAAGCTAAAGATAAATCTGCTATACGCCTCCCTCCATAATGTCTACATATGACAAAATTATGCGGAAAATTTTATTGAAACAACAGAACTTGTCCAATCGTTAAATCCTATTGCCCTTTGTTTTCAGGAAACTCACCTGAAGACATCTGACAAAGATAAAATAAATAAATCCATAAATAACAAAATACACAGCCCTGTTCTTCTGAAAACAGAGCTTCAGGGCTGTGGCTGTTCGTGTTTCGCTCTCCGAAACAATTACTTTCTGTTCGGTTTATATTCCCCCACATTCTTCTTTGTCAGCTTCCCCGTTACATAATTTAAAAATACAATCACATAAACATTTTATGATAATGGGTGATTTTAATTCCCTTAACCCCTTATGGGGCAGTAATATTATTAATGATAAGGGCAAACAACTAGAAGACTGTTTATCTTCTGATGGACTGTGTCATTTTAATGATGGTTCTAATACCTATTTATATTCAGGTAATGGAGCTTACTCTGCTATTGATCTCACTGTCACAGATCCATCACTTCTCCCAGATTTTTCTTGGAGGATGCATGGTGATCCTTCCTATTATCCTGGAACATCTCACTTCTAATTGGTTAGAAGGTGTACCTAGGTGGAAATTTGATCAAGCAGATTGGGTGGTGTTTGAGCTGTTCTGCGGGGCTGATGTAACACCACAGACTCCTAAGCTGAAGACGATCCAATACTAAAGTTTAATGAACTTGTTCTTATAGATGCTGATAGAGCCATACCTAAGAAATCGACAAATCCTAAATCCGAAAGCAAACCCCGGTATGATAAGTACTGTCGCAAAGCCATTAGGCACCGTAAAACGAAGTTTTATTATATGTTCTACTGATAATAATTTAAACCATGCTCGTATTTTTAGAGCCAAGGCTTGTCGATTACTCAAATCTAACAGAAGATCTTTTTGGCGGAACTTTGTTTTGGGCATTGTGTCAAAAACACCTATGCGTAAGGTTTGGAACGTGGTTCGGAGTGGTAAGGGGAAAAATAATACATCAAAAGTTCAGCATTTGAAAGACGGAGATAATATATTAACTTCACCACCTGATATAGCAAATAAACTAGCTGAGAAAATGTCTAAGAAATCCGCTTCTGGAAATTACTCTTCGGAATTTTAGCATGTTAAAAGCCAGATGGAGAAAGTCAAATTGTCTTTGGGGTAAGACTATGGAACGGATGATAAATGATAGGCTTGTTTGGTTTCTTGAAATCAACAAATTACTTTCAAATAGACAATGTGGTTTTCATCACTGTAAATCTACTATAGATCCCCTTGTTCGTTTTGAAACTTTTTTAACGTCAGTTGCAGTTTTGTCTCATTAAAATCGAGAAATGGTCAACTGAGAACGGCTTTAGATTTTCCACGTCTAAAACCGTAGGTATGCATTTTTGTAATAAACGGAAACTTCATCTTGACGCCGAACTTAATATTTTTTTTACTATTTCTCTTGATATAATTAAGGTCGCGTCTTGCACGGATTGGGGTGCTGACCAATCCATTTTATTAAACATATATCATTCTCTGGTGAGGTTTAAATTGGACTATGGGTCTATCATTTACGGTTCGGCTAGGAAATCGTATATAAAAATGTTGGATCCTGTCCATCACCAAGGTTTGGGACTTGGTGCTATTAGACCCTCACCAGTAGTTAGTTAATAAGTAGTGGCCAATGAGCTTTCTTTATATAACCGACGTATAAAACTAAGTCTTCAATATGCTACAAAGCATAAAGCTCATCCAACAAACCCTGCCTACGACAGTGTATTCCCTACATCCTATGTAGATTAAATTCATAAAAGTTCCAGTAAAATTCCTTCGTTCGGTCTTCGTATGCAGGACCATATTGTGGGAGCTAACATCAAGTTAGAGGAAATAGCTCAGATGTCTTTTCCCGAGGTCTCCCTGGCTTCTTCCACAAACTAAACTGATATTTTATCTACGTAAATATAATAAATCCAATACAAATCCTCTTATAGTTCAGCAAAGTTTTGCTAAAATTAAGGCTAACTATGCGGATTATAAATTTATATATACTGATGGGTTAAAGGATGAGGACAGAGTTGCGGCTGCGGCTGTCTTAGAGCAGCAAGTCTCTTCTTTTCGTCTGCCATCCTCTTCTTCAATCTTCTCTGCAGGGGCCAGGGGTATACTCCTGGCCTTTTCATATGTTTCTTCCGGGCATGCCCAGAGGGCACTGATACGTAGTGACTCGCTCTCTTGCCTTTTGGCAATACAGAATAATACATTTAAAACTCCGCTCGTTCTTGACACTTTGGGCTTACGTAGTAAACTAAAAGAGATAAAGCTATTATATTCTGTTGGATTCCGAGCCATATTGGTATCCATGGAAACAGATTTGTAGACAGTGAAGCTAAATTTGGCCTGAAAAAACCTATATCGAAAATAAAAATGCCTTATACAGAGTACAGGTAAAATATTCTTAGATATATTCGCCGCCTCTTGCCTGGTGAATGGGATTTACAGGTGCATGTTAAACGGCTCGCTATTCACCCTGGCATTGGATATAATTCTTATACACATTGACTGTTCGTAGAGACCAGGCAGTTTTAAGGAGCTGTCGTGTTGGGCATTTTCGTCTGGCTCACAATTTTATTCTTGATGGGGGCTCTGCCTCAGACTGTGTTGGATGTGATGCTGAATGCGGCATCAAACATATCTAGGTTGACTGTGTAAACTTTGCCAATGTTCGACAAAGATTCTACGCAATCAACTTCATATATAATTTGTTTGACAGCATTGCTGGTGATGCTGTCATAAAATACTTGAGGGCCATTGGTTCTTAGTTCAGAGTATATCTGCTTCAGCCGATTGCTCCAATTGGACCAGTCCAACCTCCCGTCTCAATACATCTAAGCAAGGGTCATGTGCGGTGTTGGGCGTGAAAATCCCGTAAGTCTAACTTGCCCTCAATCACTGGGATAACGTTCTCTTCCATTGAGGGTCACAACCCACAGAAAACAGGTACTCCATGATCAACAGGTACTCCGCCAGCCGCGGAGATATGGGTCTATTACATTTACAGCGACCACATGGGGGAGCTCTACGTCAGTCGCCTTTTACGACAAGGTCACAGAGTATAAATGAGCACAAACATCATGAGGGATTTACCTCCCACGTCCAGTTCGCATAACTAAGTATGTTGTATTTCATTCTGCTCAATTTTATCAACTTGTGGTATTTGTGTCGACAGGTAAGTCATTTAAGACGGAGGAGGTGTATTTGGAGTGGCAATATGTGTCAAGCTAGGGAGTTGTCTACTTGATCGTGTTACCGACTGTCAGACAGTGTTTAGTTGGTTGAGTCGTCCTCACATCTACACAATATAAATAAGACATACAGTATAGAGAGAAAAACCAGAGCAACGACGACAGTGTGATATCTGACAAATGATCGCGTGTAACCGGTGAAATACAACCCCCTGTTAATTTACCTCAGTCAGGGTTTTTTTTTTATAGCTGTTCAAGTAAATGCGTGCATAGTAGCAATTTACACGTCCCTAGTACCATGGTTTAAGCAGAGTTAGATAAAAAAGGCAGTGATGGTAATTGATTCGATCATGTATTGCCGTTTATTGTTTACTTAACAACATTCGGCTGTCCGCTCCAAATATAAAACTGTGGTAGTCAAAAAATGATGGTTAGGTTATACAGTTCTCCTTTTCCATGTACGTCAGCCCGTGTTATATGATAGCCCAATGAACTGCGCATAAGGTCAAAGCTAAGGAATGTCTGTATACGTAAATGGTGCTAAAAGTAAATCGAATCTTAAAATTATGTACGGATTTGAGCAGATTATTCTCAGCCTTAGTATGTTGTATACAAATAACGTACCGGTAATGCTGTCTATTCTACATGTTTAAGACTCAGATGTATATGTCTCCATAATTAAGAGGGTACATGTATTATTAACTCCACACTCTTCACACAGATCGTCGTCATATGACTGAAAAACTGTTGAATACGACGTTAAACCCCAAGCACTCACTCACTCACTCTTCACACAGACAGCTCTAGCTAAAGCTATAAGGAGGCCTAGATGGACACAGACCCCCATTACAACTTCCGTTTTTCGGTAGGGACGATTGTAGTTCTGTGAATTTTAGGGTATAAAGTCTTTTTTTGCTCCCAGGCGTCCATTTTTGGTGCACAGGTGCATGCTTGGTATTAAAATGCTGGAAACTGTCTAAACTTTGAGGAGGTATGAGCTTTATTGATGAAAGTTTGAAACTCTGGGCGAGAGGACACAAGGTGTGAGGTAGTGATGAGGCTGCGAGTGACGTCCCCTTGGCGTTGCTAGGCACGCCTCCCAGCTGCCGGCATGGAAAGGTCCAGATTTTGACGGTCAACCTATGTCAAGATTTTTATGGCTTCTTTCTCACAGGCTGGGCCAGGTATGCACCAAAGCTTATTGGCCACGGAATGTTTGGGACTGAGCTACAGTGCTAGACGTTAACATTGTCGCTTATGGAAAATTAATGGGGGTCCGAGGCCTGTACTGACGAAGTCACCAAAATGTGAAAAATGTCACTATGCGCTTAGATTTCGCAGCAGCCTGATAATTTTTGGTGGGTATGTCTGTGATGTGTTTTGCATTGATTGAGCCGTTTTATAGCTTCTTGGGGCTATTTATTTTTTGAAAATATCCATTTTGATGAAAAATCGGTAAAATGCTGTTCAGTGTAGGGTAACATGTGTATAGGCATCCTGAAATGAACAACATGCAACGTTCTAGTATTCCTACGCTTGAAAATGGAGACGTTCAGAGCAGAAATTGCTGCAAAAATTGAAAGTTTCAGTGTTTATAACGAAAACGGAGCCTGTCGAGTGTGGACTGGACCATTGACGAGAGATGGTCGATATGGCCTTGCCTCCTACAAAGACCCCGTCACACATCGATGGAAGAAGAAATACATCAGTAGACTTGTTTATATGGCCAGACAGGGGCTGTCACATTTAGATCCCAAGCTTGATTGTGCCACAACACACGCTGTGTAAATGTGGACCACACAAGCTTGGAACCGCATTGTGTTAACAATAACAGGCAGCGCTGCTGCAACGTAGGGCGCTGTCTCGGCCATGGGCAGTATGCAAGGTGCATGCTGCATTTAAGACTGAGCAGGTTGGTTTCCCCTCATTAAAAATAATAAATAACAGATGTGTTTCAGATTTTGCTCAATTTCTGTCATCATTTTTTAATTTCTTTCACAAGCGACAACAGCAGTGACAAATTTTATACAAAACTGGCGGTTACAAATATCTAGCGTATGTGTGATCTGTTGGGGTGTTGTCCAGTTGTCCCTTGGCATAGTCAGTTTTCTCTTCTGGATTTGAAAGCCTGTACTCAATGTGCTCTCGGAGTTTTCTGGCTGTATTGCGGAGTGATCTCCCCTTAACTGTCTGTCGCTTCTTATAAACCTTGTGGTACTGGTTCACCCTTTCAATCTGTTGTACTGTTTTCTCGCTCCTAGGTGAAATACTGGCGCCGACAGCTTGGAGTTTGGCAGCCGTGGACTTGTCCTGGCCATTGTTAAGTCTGTGGATTGTGGACGCCGCCCTTCCCTCCATATTTCTGCTGTAGTTTACATTCTTGGGCAAGGAGACGCTGAGTGATCTGTTGACAGCTTCGCACTTTTGAGTACTGGTGTTCATCCGGAGACTGGTGACGGCTGTCTCGCTCAACCTCATGTGCAGTACTTCGGTCAATAGTTTCCTGTCGTTGTCATCCATGTTGAAAGGGCAGAGTTTACTGGCGGATAAAAACAGGGATCTCTCCCACCAGCTGCTGGTTTCCCCTCCGGAGCAAACCACACTGTTCCTGCGGCATTTGGAACAGTCCCCACTGTAACACCTGACCGTTGCATCCACAACCCTGGGTAGGTAAGCTTTTATTTTCCTTATGTCACCAATGTGCTCAGACATAAGTTGAGAAAATATCAAGCTACACCTGGCCTTAACATCCTGACTCAACACCTTCTGTGCTTTCTTCCTGGCTTCCCTCGTTCGGCCCTGTCCTTCAAACATGGCATCGCTGAACTTAGCCTGGTTACATTTCTTGAACTGGGATCTACCAAGGTGCGTGGGGTCTGCTAACCGTTCGACCTCCCACAGTGGCTCGACCAGTCGGATGCCGTCCTCCACTCCCTTGGCTGACCTGGAGTCGCCGTCCGTGGTTACGTGCTTGGCTAAAACACCTTGCCTCGCCAATCCCTCGCCAATCTCGTTCCCCATATTATACTCGGACCAGGGGGCATGTGGGTTTGTGTTCGCTGTGCACTCCTCGTGTCCTCCAGGGCACTTTACTTGGAAGCCTTTTCCTCTCAGCCAGGACCCAGTCCAACACAATTTATTCTTCAGTGCTGCGGAGACAATGTATTGCTTGTCTGTTGATGTCTCCACTGCCAGGGAAATGGCTTGTGAAGCATTCTGGCCCGGTTTCTTGGGACTGGTTATGGTAATGCTGTTGTAGCGAGTGTCTGTGGCCAGATCTATTGTGCTGTCATCCTCTCCTCTTTGCCTTTTGTATGCCTTTACCTCTTCCACCTTATTTGCCATATCCTCTCTGTTCAGCTTTGCGATTGCTGATGCAACATGGTTTGCAGTGCGATGCATGTTCCTACGAGTGGCAGGCGGCACGTCCATCGCTGCGAATAGGAGTCTGGCTCGGGTGTTCCCCATTGGTGTGTCCTGGAGGCCTACTTGAAGAGCTCGGTTCACCGCTGCAGCTTTTTGGCCAGGTCTGTTGCATTCTACCTCTTTGTAGAATTTGTGGAAGCCAGATACATAGTCACAGTCACAGCACTTAAAACTGAACGCCCAGGCTAAACCCCACTTTTTCTCTGCAGCTATCTCTAACCTGGGCAGTGGACAGTGGTCCTTGGTCACACTGTGCTCAAGCATAACTTTGTTCCATATACACACCATTTTCTGTATGTCTATGAGTCGCATTCCTTCAGCAGCCCATTCCCGCTCATGGGTATCTCTGTCTGATCCAGCCGTGGAATCTACCTTGCACCGTCTTGGCCGCTGTATTCTCTTTGTGTCAGGCTGGTGTGTTCTTACAGCCTCCTGATTGGGCTGGAAATCTGTGTCCATCAAGGAACACCCAGGCAGAGGATTCAGCATGTCTGTAACTGCTGACAGGTTATTTGAGCGATCCTGGGCCTTTCCAGCTTGAAATCTAGACTGTTTCCTCTTTCTGTCTCCCTTCATGGTGTTTTGGGGTAGATTGTTTGCCTTGTTAACTGTCAGACTGACCAATATAGGTGTACTTGGTGGCTGCCTGATTGGAAATGTTAAATTCATATTTTCCTCTCTGTTTATATGTTGTAGATGCCAATGTGACACCCTTTGATGTGACTGTGTAGAGTAATAACCTGCTGTGAGACAACAGCAATGGTGCAGGGAGGTTTTTGCATGGTGAGGTGGTCAGCCAATCAGCAGTCATGGGGGAGGAGGGCAGGGGGGGGGGGGATGCCTGGCTGGGTGGTCTTTTAAAGGGTTTCATCATGCTATTCAGTGGGGAACTGGGATACTAGTCTTTTCTTAAGTCCTGTCCACTAAAAAAGTGCCTGTGAGTAGGTCTTCATCACCTTGAGGCATTATTCTTGCTTTGATTTTGGTCACAAATGATTGTTCCGAAATCGTGACAATCCGCTTTGATACCCCCTACCACACTGTCAGTCAATTTTTTTCACATAGTTGCTGAAGTAAATGTCTTATATTTTGACATTTAATTGTCAGATAAATTGCCTATATTTTGATGTATGCTTTGACACTTTTGGTTTGTAACTTTCATATTTAAAGCTGCTCTGAGTAGAAAAGTCTTCTTAAAAATGTATATTTCTCTAAATGGTTGCTTTTGAAAAGTCTAAAGTGCTCTGTCAATGTGATTTTTTTAACTTTTCTTGCAGATAAACATCTTGTCTTTCCAAAACAGTTGACCTGATGGAGATATCTTGAACGGTATATGCACTGCAAAGCTTCAAAGTTTACCCTTCAGAGTTTTTTCACCCTGAAAAAAAGACACATGTCCAAGATGGGGGTACCCCAACTTGAATTCATTCAACTCCAAAGTTTCTGCATGTATCAAGCCCTAATTTTGCCTGTGAGGTTCAGAAGTGTCAGGAATTGTGTGGTGCAAAAATTATTGATTTTGAAAAAAGGTGGCTGGTGTGATAGGACACAGACCCCCATTACAACTTCCGTTTTTCGGTAGGGACGATTGTAGTTCTGTGAATTTTAGGGTATAAAGTCTTTTTTTGCTCCCAGGCGTCCATTTTCGGTGCACAGGTGCATGCTTGGTATTAAAATGCTGGAAACTGTCTAAACTTTGAGGAGGTATGAGCTTTATTGATGAAAGTTTGAAACTCTGGGCGAGAGGACACAAGGTGTGAGGTAGTGATGAGGCTGCGAGTGACGTCCCCTTGGCGTTGCTAGGCACGCCTCCCAGCTGCCGGCATGGAAAGGTCCAGATTTTGACGGTCAACCTATGTCAAGATTTTTATGGCTTCTTTCTCACAGGCTGGGCCAGGTATGCACCAAAGCTTATTGGCCACGGAATGTTTGGGACTGAGCTACAGTGCTAGACGTTAACATTGTCGCTTATGGAAAATTAATGGGGGTCCGAGGCCACATGCATGTATACTGTCGTCCTGACTGCCCAACCTGCTTACACTCTCCATTATCCGTGAACACTGGATGAGGCGATAATATCTGCTGACAAAGCTTAGCCAGTCAGGGCAGCCAAATATCCCCACGTGGGCTTGTTTATAGATTACCTAGGGTTGTCTTTGTGACGTCATAACTGACGCTGACGTTACACACATTACAGGATCACATCAACACAAATGACTGTGTGCCTTTTTGTTGGTTACAATATTAATAAGTAGTAAAACCACAAATAGTAGTCGTCTTGTATTCCCTTTGGGTTTCTTGTAAAAGTGTGGCGGATGTGTTTTGTGTTCACTGTGGGTTTCTTGTAAAAGTGTGTCGGATGTGTTTTGTGTTCACTGTGGGTTTCTTGTAAAAGTGTGTCGTATGTGTTTTGTGTTCACTGTGGGTTTCTTGTAAAAGTGTGTCGTATGTGTTTTGTGTTCACTGTGGGTTTCTTGTAAAAGTGTGTCGTATGTGTTTTGTGTTCACTGTGGGTTTCTTGTAAAAGTGTGGCGGATGTGTTTTGTGTGCACTGTGGGGTTTTTGTAAAAGTGTGGCGGATGTGTTTTGTGTTCACTGTGGGGTTTTTGTACATACATCTAATACATTTTCAACCATTGTAGGTTTCCTGTTACTCTGATTCATTTTCCCTAGTTGGGTTTGAGTCAAAAGAAATTTTCACCCAATAGCGAGCTTGTACAATTTTCAAACGAGAAAGTTTTCGTTATTACCCTCAACGTGCCTAGGATTTATACAACTGCAGTTTTCCTTTCAGCTCAATCGCATCAGCCGTTCTGGAGAAGAAGATTTTTTTAGGTTGACACAAAATCTAATATGGCCGCTAAGTCACGCGACCAAATGTCACCAAAAGTCAAAAGCACAACTTCAGATACTTTCCTAAAACATATCAAAGCTTCAGGAATGTAGCACTTGTTTTCTCATTAAATCTATCACAAGACTGGCGGGAATAATAATAATTCTCACAGATAGAGCAGGAGTTGAAGCCTGGGGATTCAAGCCTGTAAAGCTGCGGGTGGTCGTGGGTTTCTCCCTGGCTTTGCCCCATTTCCTCCCACCATAATGCAGGCCGCCGTCGTATAAATGAAATATTCTTGCGTACGGCGTAAAATACCAATCAGATAAATAAATAAATCATGCTTTTATGACTTAAACCCCTAATAAAAAAATAGGTTTTCCAAACTTTTAGTTTGGAAGACTTAAAAAAAACCCACTGCAGTGATGTTAACTGTTATATATTAGACGTTACAGGTCTAGAATTAGCTGTCCCTCAAAAACTAAATCATAAAAGGATTTGTATCTGATTTCTTTACGTGGATCAGATATTTATTTATGCTTAGAGAGAAACTAGGGAGGAAATTCTGGAAGAAACACATGAGCTGTATCCTCTTGTTTGACGTTAGCGTCAAAATAATGTACTGCATACGAATATCAAATCATCTATCTACATATATTTACATATCACAGTCGTAGGCAAGACTTGTTGGATGTGCTTTAAGCTTTGTAGGATATTGACTGTGTGCGGTATGTTCCTGTTGTACACTAGATTGGTTAGCCGCAACGTATAAACTCTCTACGGGCGAAGCTCTAAAGGCACCAAGGCTGAGCCTCAAATCTTGGTGCCGGACAGGATCCACATTTTTAGATGAGATTTTCTGGCGGAATAGTAAATGATGCACCCAAGGTCAAACTTAGACCTCACAAAAGATCGATATAAATTTAATAAAGTTGACCACTCAGAACGCGAGTCGGTGCTAGACCGTGCTATATACTTAGATTGTATTGAGACCCTTACTTAAACGTCCTTTCGGGAATTGGGTGTCCATCTTGGTTAAAGGTTGGTATTCGTGGGTCTGTTTCAACGCATAGATTAGTACATTTAGCTTTGATCATTTTCACATGGAAAAAAGCGTAATTTCAGCTTTCAATTTTCACTGGTTCACCATAAAAACGTAGTGGAGATAAAGTTTCATTTACAACAAAAAATGCACATTAATAACTTCTCATTTCTTGGTCTTTTTGAGACAAAGCTGCAGCTGCCTTTCGATGTTATTCGTATTTTACCACGGTAGCATATAAGGAAATCATCAACATATAAAGAACCCTCTGTACCTGATGTTTAAGTTTTTGACACTCTATTAAGTTTAAAGCTAAACAGTGTTGATGAAAGTATGCTGACCTGGAGTACACCCATTTTTGCTCATGATAGTCCTACTCGTACCTTAAACGGACGATCAAATAAAAGTTCTGATACATGCATAAATAATGATGAGCGATAAGTCCCAAATCGGAGAGGTCTTTTAAAATACCGCATTTTCATGTGGTGTCGTAGGCCGGTGACCTTTTCAAGGTTGAAACTTATTGACACCGCATGCTCTTTATTTACCATATCATTACGAATAAAAGTTTCAATTCGACAAACTTTAGATCGACTTTGAAGATAACCACATTAATATTAGACAGTAAATTGTTGGTTTCGAAAGAGCAAAGACGTCTATCATTTATTTTTCGTTCCATACCCTTAACCACGCCGTTACCAAGGTAATACACGCCTTCCTCCATGACGTTGGAAAAATTACCTCTAATCCAAATATCATGATTAAACAAGCCCAAGAGAGTCTCCGGTAGCTCAGGTGACAAATGGGTTAGAAACTTATAATAAATATTACTGTGACAACACTTTAAGTTGTTACGACCACAAATCTCCTCTTCCCGGTAAAGAGCGGGAAAAATGAAGTTTTAGACTTTGATCATAATGTGGAGAATTGGTCAGCATTGAAAATGCACTAAAGCACTAAAGATTTCGGACGTCCTGCAGCAAAACAATGTTATTGCTTTAGTTAAAGCTATTAGTGATTGCGCTGGGGATGTGTGATTTATTTATTTGTTTATTTGATTGGTGTTTTACGCCGTACATAAGAATATTTCACTTGTACGACGGCTGCCAGCATTATAGTGGAGGGAAACGGGGCAGATCAGGGGGCAACCCACGACCATCCGCAGGCTGCTGGCAGACCTTCCCACGTATAAGCGGAGAGGAAGACAGCATAGGCTGGAATCGAACTCACAGCGACCTCATTTGTGAGATTCCCCTGTGTAATTGGGTGGCGCTGGCACACTAACACCTCGGCCACGGAGGCCCCGAAATCACTTAGGTCCATTGATGCCTACATTGGGTGTAGAGCCAGATGAAGACGTAGTTTTAGTGGCAGGTTAGTTAACTGTTCCAGAGATATTGTTTTAAGTTTACCAATCATAGGCAAGTCAGTGATATTTGAGTGTCATTAAATGTTGATACTCACGTTACTAACGTTCAAGGTAAGGATTTATTTCTCATTTTAAAAAGAGAGAACAGTCGATAGAGGAGGCCATATCAGCTTTTGCACAGTTTAAAGATTTTATTGTCGTAGTAGAGGCAAACACCGATAACCTTTGGCATGGCCAAGTTTTGGCACGTAAAGCACCTACACGGATTAGTTATGTATATGTCTACATGGACATTGTACGGGGAAACTGAGATCGGGTGAGGGAGAGAGAGGTTATCAAATGTCGATAAGTACGTATTGAGTTTGAAAACAATGTCACTTTTACTTTGTGTACCGCTTGGCATTTACAACCCTTTGTGATTTTAGTTCGGAGCACATCTGCTCCAACCGATTGACCAAACTGAGCCGATCGTATCTTCAGTCTCTAAGTACGAGCCGAAGTGAAGTGGTGGGCTTAAAATTCTCTCAAGACCAACCTTCCCTCATCCACCGGGATCCCGTTCTCTTCAAATAAGGGTCGCAGTGATGGGCGAACAGGTAGGCCTACTCCTCTATGGCTCCTCACACAAATATAGGAGATGGGAGTCCATTATATTTTACCTAGGCCACACGGCAGAGCTCTAGTTTAGGCGCCCTTTACGACAAGCTTGACAAGAAGACTGAAGTTCTAATTTTTTTTCAGCCCAGAGACCTCAAGAGGCTAATGCGGCTTGCATTTAATGGGTAACTATTGTAGCTATAGCCTAATCTCATCATGCTGGTTTCAGAAAATCCATCCGACATTTCTATACTATATTTCTAATGTATTCTATTCTAAACGTGATAACAAATATAAATGATTTGAACCCATTCACTGAAGTAATTTTGTGGGAAACTGATTGTTTGTTGAAGTGTAACATTCACATATAGGCCTAAAGTTATTGGCGAGTTGCGGAAACCATTCTTGAGATTGGACAGAGTGTAAATGTGTACACAAATGCGGAAGGATTCACCTCCCCCTGCATAAATCACGTGCATTTCTCAGAACTAAGTATTTTCTATTTCAATCTGCATAGTTTCACCAAGTTGTCAAACTGTCGATATTTGCGTATCAAGGAAAACGACTGATGTTCAGGTTTTTGTTCAGGTTCATACTGTTTAACTGTGTCGATATTGTCACTACATATACACGGCGATATTACGTTATTAATGTGAGGTTCTGAAGCTTTGACCTTGAAAAGCATTATGCAGTTATACTGGAGGTCGATTACTGGCGATGACGTACGGTCTATGGCACACAAAGTCCGAATATCTTGTCTATGTGGATCGCTGTCTGTTTACTTACAACGTTCACATATTTGGTCCAAATATTAAATTTGTGATAGTAAAATAATCATGTTAAGGGTATAAGTGTTTGTCGCCACCCCTAATGAAATAAATGACCCCATCTGAAACGATTACTTCAATAGGGGTTGCAGTCGTAACCCCTAATGAAATAATATTTTACTAGGGGTTTCAGTTACAACCCCATTGAAATATTTTTCAACAGGCATTGCTACGGCAATCTCTGTTGAAGTAAAGAAGATTTATTTCAATATGGCACTTTTGCGCATATTCTACTCGCCATTTGAAATATTTCACACCTTTGTAATATTATAGCTTCAAAGGCATTATCTCTGTAATTGATAGAATATCACGCGTTCAAAGTATCAGAAACTGTTTTTCTACAAGTATTTTGAGCTGTTGGCGATTTTTACACGACGCGTTAGTGCCATTGCTGAAAATCCTGGTTTACGGTAGTTCATATATATTTTGCCTGAACATTCCCTATTCCACAGAAAGTATATTTATATCAAAGCTAGCAATATTACAATTTTACACAGTACTAACAAATAAAATATTCAAACGAACATAACTTGGTGCCTGGTCGACTTATTTCAATAAGGGTCATAAATGTAAAACAAACAACATTGAAACAACATAATTGTCAATAGGGGCTGTAGAACCAACCCCTACGGAAACAATTGCTTCAATTGCAGTCGCAACCCTTAATGAAAAAATATTTTAATAAACCCCTATTGAAATACTTTTTGATTAGGGGTAATTTATTTCAACAGAGGTTGCAACAGCGTTCTCCTAATATATATACGTCAATTCGTCTGTTATATGATAGCCTATATCAGTTGCTGAAGGGGGCCTTTATGGCCGAGGGTATTAGCACACTAGCACGGCGCAATGACCAAGAAACCTCCCGCCGTGCGATCGCGGTGAGCTCTTGCTGGCTTTCTCTCCGGCCATATGTGGGAAGTTCTTCCAGCATCATGCGGATGGTCGTAGACTTCTCCATGCCCCGTTTTCTTCGCATCACAATGGTGGCCGCCGAAGTGAAGTGTTTTTGAGTACGGCATAAAACACCAATCAAATAAATAAATAAATATTGTTAGAGGCAAATTGTTATGATTGTTGATCTGTGAGCAATTCGATCAGTTGCAGTTAAAACCGTACTCTGTAAATAACGGCCATTGTGAAGGCCAACAGTTTTAAGCTTATGCACATTCTTGAGTTCGGCGTAAAACAGAAGTGAAATAAATGAATGAAATCTATGCTCATAACGTCAAAGCTAAGGAATGTGTGTATAGGTAAATGGTGATAAAATGATGCCATAACGGGATTTACCTCCCCTTCTCAGATGACGTGTATTTCTCAGACCTCAGTATTTTCTATTTCAACCTGCGCAATTTTATCAAGTTGTGAAACACGGTGGGAATTGTGCCGACAGGTGAGTCCTGTAAGGCGCGGTACGTCTGTTTTTATATCGGGATGTTTCGAACACATAATGGAGTTGTCTTGATAGTTTTACCGACTCTCAAACAGAATTTAATTGGCCTGGTCGTCCTCAAATGGACATGAAGTAGACGTACGACTTGGGGCGTGTCTTTGTATGGACTCTACTCTCAGGCTATATAGGCTCAAGTTACCTCCATAACCACTCCAGCCCACAGACGTGGCCAAATTATAATATTTAGTCAAGTCCCCACATTGCTGCTAAAGGTGTTTTCGTACTGGCTGTCTGTAAATATACTTTGAAATCACAACAATCTCCTTTTTGTACACAAATCTGCTACGTATGGATGGGAGCTATATATCTATCGAACATCACTATCAAACACCTCTGCCAAAATTGACTTGACCAGACCTTTGTCAAAGAATCTCTCGTGCGAAAAAAATGGCTAAATTTCAACTCGAACAGAATGGGTTCCTCCTCAATAAAGCATGTACTCTTCTTGTGCATGAATGAGTATTCTAATGTTTCTTAAATGAGAATTGTAGAAAAAGCGACAAGAATTACTGCACCCAATATGTTGCTGGAACACGGGAACAGACGAAAGCTGTGTGCTGTCTTGAACGTTAATATTTTTGTAAATAGGAACACTCTCATATGTGCCAATCTGAGCGATTTGCCGTTTTCATTTCAGGAAAGAACTGAGTGAATTATGGCCAAAAACAAGCAGAATCGGGATGATGTCCTCACATGTTCTATATGTATTGAAACATTCCGGGAACCAGTAATGCTACCCTGTCAGCACAGTTTTTGTAGAGAATGCATTGGTCTATATACTGACAAGTTAAAACCTGTAAAAACAGATGAGACCTCCGGCAGGAGTGAAGGCGTTCATCAGCTGATGGCATGCCCTGTGTGTCGGGCACCGACCAGTCTGGGAAGAGAAGGTGTGGCTGGTCTGCCTCCCAACTTTCATCTGGCAGAAATTGTGGAGAGGTTCTCGTCTGTTGTAAAGGCTGAGGATGACATCCCATATTGTTCTCTGTGTAAGGAGGAAAATCACGCTAAAGCTGTCAAGTTTTGTACCAACTGTGGTGTGTTCTACTGTCAGGAATGTCTTGCTATTTACCATCCAATGAGAAGGCCTCTAAAACGGCATCGACTGATTTCTCCCTGGAATACCTTTCCCAGGAAACCTCACAGGGCCAAGTCAGCAGAGAGCCCCAATTAACCCAGCAAGCCACATGTGCTGGACACGGTCAGCCATTTTGCTTGTACTGTGTAACGTGTCGGATGGTGATCTGTGTGGGATGTGTGGTTGACCATCCAAAACATGCTGTGCAAAATATAAAACTGGAGAAAGTCCTACAAGAAACTAAAAAATCACTGTCAGGAGTTATGCGGCTGCACAATAAGATACAGGTTGGTATTTTCCTTGACACCTATTCAGCCTGTGTTGTACTGCACACCCTGGTGACTCATTTTGAGTGTGTAGAATATCGCTATCATTCACAAATCCAGGTAACATACAGCTGTCAATCATCTAGTCTTGATAAAGCTCTATTTATTTATTTATTTATTTATTTATTAGACTGGTGTTTTACCCCGTGCGCAAGAATATTTCACTTATACGACGGCGGCAAGCATTATGGTGGGAGGATAGCTGAGGTACTGTCCGAAGCATGTAAGGCTTCACCATCGCGCCCTGTTCGGAGCGTCAGTTGTGATGGCACGACCCTTTTGAGGCCTGAACCATCTACCTTTGGGTTTTGAGTCGACACTTACACGTACATCACTGGACTAAAGGGAAATCCCCTCCACCCCAGTGGTACCATGTAGATACCGTTGTGTAGCCCTTATATTTTACCCTGTTATAAATACATATATAATTTCTTGAACACACAGCTCGTGTGGTGTGGTTGACGTAAAATAAACGGTTTTTCTGTTTGGCAGAAAAACCAGGAACTTCACACACAGGAAGTAGAAAAGGCTTATTGTGCAGCCTTGGAAGCTTTACCATCCTTAAGGCTACACTCCTTAGATCGTATAAAAACGCGCTATTCGCAATGGCGTGTGTAATGTAGTGTAATACTCAAACTTTTCCAGCTACAGGCCCAGAAAATGGAAAGGATGGTACAGGCTTCCAAAGATTTGTTAGCCTCAGTGGACGTCGAGTTTTTACAGGTAAATCAAATGTGCACAATCTTTAACATTGACTCAACTGCCTCAACTCCAGTTAAATACCTCAAGGACACGGGACTCACTGCCAATAATTTGTCAGTTTCAGAGAATATGCAAAGTTTTATTACATCTGTGGGCTGTGGACATCTTGATCCTGACCGCTCATTTATAAACAAATGTGATATTTATGTTGTGTAAGTAAACAGAGACGTCACATTTACCATTGTCACATTATTGTTCCTTTGGCGGGCCTCATACAATAACCCTAATGAACAGTTATCCGGTGTTCAAATCCATCTCATGCTGCCAGATCCACTAAGGTTTTAGGTCAAGAGTTCAATTGCTTCACTTTGTTCAGGGGTTCTCTTCAGCTGTTGTCCGTTTTTCTATTTATAAAGCTCACCCCTCTGCGATTAGCCCAATAAACAACTCCAGGATCCTATCTATGTAAAAAGTGTGTATTGTTTGATGTTTTTCGAAATTGGCGTGTGGATACAAACAGTAATGAAGTCATTGTCTTTGTTTGAAACAATAAATCAACCCATGTACAAACCGTATATCGACAACCATATTCCTACTGATGTCCCACGGCTCTGCCCGGTTTTCCCCAACCACAAGGCACCCTTATATAAGAGAAATATTTTTGAACACGACGTAAAACACCAATCATGTTGTGGCTTATTATGTTGTCCCAATCTTTAATCATCCGGATGTTAACGGCTGCTTCCTGTTTTGGGTTTTTCTTCCCAAAACAGTTGATTTACCTGGAACAGGAAGTTCAGACCCGTTGGCGATAAGCCATTAACACAATGGCTACTTTCACAAGCTTGTAAAACACAGCATTGGGTAGCGTTTACTGTGTTTGTTGTATTTGATGGTTTCGGTTTGTAAACATCATCCTTGTTTAGGCACGAGTATATTCCACTTAAGCATAAATTTTAGGCTACTATAGCCTATCATTTTCATGAACGTGCCGTAAGATAACCATAAAACAGTCTTCTGATTTATTGTTCACCAAAAGGGTGCGCCCAAAAAATGAACAGTATTCCAAGAGAAACGAAAGTGAGAAGAGTTTTCAAAAAGCACAAATAGTATGAGGTGTACATAAAGATGTAAACAAAACACAAACCGATGTAAGGTTTACAGTAGGGTGTGGGCAAAAGACACAAAGTAATACAAGGTGTATAATAGGGTGTACACATGAGACAGATATTAATGTGAAGCATGCATTAGAGTGTGCACAAAACATAAACTTAGGTGAGGGATTTAACTTAGGGTATGCACATAAGACAAAGGCTAATGTAAGGTATAGAATGGGGTGTGCACAGAGACATACAGTAGGGTGTGTACAGAAGACACAAACTAATGTTAGGTATACAGCAGGGTGTGCCCAGAAGACATAGACTAATGTGAGGTGTACAGTAGGGTGTGCACAGAAGACACAGACTAATGTGAGACATACAGTAGGGTGTGCACAGAAGACACAAACTAATGAGAGGCATACAATAAGATGTGCGCAGAAGACACAAACTAATATGAGGTATACAGTAGTGTGTGCCAAGAAGACATAGACTAATGTGAGGTGTACAGTAGGGTGTGCACAGAAGACAAAAGCCAATGTGGGGCATATATTAGGGTGTGTACAGAAGACAAAATCTAAGGTGAAGCACGCATTTGGGTATGTACAGACGACAAAAACCAAACGGAGTTATACACTAGGGTGTGTACAGAAGACAAGAACTAATGTGAAGCACACATTTGGGTGCGTACAGAAGACAAAAACCAACCTGAGGGATATATTAGGGTGTGCACAGAAGACACAGACTAATATGAGGAATTCATCTGGGTGTACAGTGCAAACAAAAATCAATGTGACGCATGCGTTAGGATGTGCACAGCAGACAAAAATCAACATTAGACATGCGTTAGGGCGTGTAGAGAAGACAAAAACCAATGTGATGCATGCGTTAGGGCGTGTACAGAAGACAAAACCAATGTGAGGCATGCACTGTGCTGTGTACATAAGACAAAAATCAGTGCGAAACATACATTAGGGTGTGTATGGAAGACCAAAGCCAGTGTTAGGGATGCATTAGAGTGTGTAGAGAAGACAAAAACCAAGGTGAGTCATACGTTAGGGTGTGCACAGAAGACAAGAATCAATGTGAGGGATGCGTTAGGGTGTGAACAGAAGACAAAAATCAATGTGAGGCATGCACTATGGTGTGTACAGAAGACAAAAACCAATGCGAGGCATGCACTATGGTGTGTACAGACGACAAAAACCAATGTGAGGCATACACAGGGGAGTGAAGAGAAGACAAGACCTAATGTGAGGCACGCATATGGGTTTGCACAGAAGACACAGACTAATATGAGAAATGCATTTGGGTGTGTAAAGAAGACTAAAATCAAAAGACATACGTTAGGGTGTACACAAAACAGATAAGCTTATGTAAGACATCAATAAAGGTTTCCACGAGAGATACAAACTAAGGTGACGCATTCATTAGGGTGCTCACGAAATTTCCAATCTCATGTGAGGCATGCAATAGGGTGGGCCAAAAATACAGACTAAAGTAACATAATATACCAGTTTTATAGTAGGGTGTGGGCAGAGGCCATGAACTAATGTAAGGTATATAGTAGGGTGCGGATAGAGGCCACCAATTAATTTGAGGTATAGAATAACATGTGCAAAGAAGGCAGACAAATATGAGGTATACAGTAGGGTGTGCGCAGAGGACATAGACTAATGTGAGGTGTACAGTAGGGTGTGTCAAGAAGACCTAGACTAATGTGAGGAATACAGTAGTGTGTGCACAGAAGACAAAAGCCAATGTGTGGCATATTTTAGGATGTGTACAGACGACAAAAACCAATGGGAGTTATATACTAGCGTGTGTACAGAGGACAAGAACTAATGTGAGGCACGCACTTGGGTGTACAGACGAAAAAAACCAATGTGATCGATACATTAGGGTGTGCACAGAAGACAGACCAAGATGAGAAATGCATTTGGGTGTGCACAGCAGACAAAAATCAATGTGAGGCATGCGTTAGGATGTGTACAGAAAACAAAAACCAATGTGAGGCATGCACTATGGTGTGTACAAAAGACAAAAACCAATGGGAGGCATACATTAGGATGTGTACAGAAGACAAGAACTAATGTGAGGCACAAATTTTGGGTGTGTACAGGCGACAAAAACCAATGTGAGGCATGCACTATAGAGTGTATACAAGAAAAGAACTAATGTGAGACACACATTTGGGTGTGTACAGACGACAAAAACTAATCTGAGGGATATATAAGTTCACAGAACACATTGTGCACAGAAGACACAGACTAATATGAGAAATGCATTTGGGTGTGTAAAGAAGACAAGAACTAAGGTGAGGCATACGTTAGGCTGTGTAGAGAAGACAAAAACCAATGTGAAGCATGCATTAAGGTGTACATAAAACAGATAAGCTTATGTAAGACTTCGATAAAGGTTTCCACAAGATATACAAACTAAGGTGACGCATTTATTAGGGTGCTCACAAAATATACAATCTCACATGAGGCATGCAATAGGGTGGGCAAAAAAGTACAAACTAATGTACCATATTATACCAGTTATATAGCAGGGTTTGCACAGAGGCCACGAACTAATGTGGAGTTTACAGTAAGGTGCAGATAGAGGCCATCAAATAATTTGAGGTATAGAACAAGATGTGCAGAGAAGACAGACAAATATGAGATATACAGTAGGGTGTGCCCAGGAGACGCAGACTAATGTGAGGTATACAGTAGCGTGTGCACAGCAGACACCGACTATATGAAAAGTATACAGTAGGGTGTGCACAGAAGACACATACTAAGGTCAGGTATACAGGAGGATGTGCTTAGAAAATACCAACGAATGTCAGGTATACAGTAGGGTGTGCCCAGAAGACGCAGACTAATGTGAGGTATACAGTAGGGTGTGCTCAGAAGACGCAGACTAATGTGAGGTATACAGTAGGGTGTGCTCAGAAGACACAGATTAATGTGAGGTATACAGTAGGGTGTGCACAGAAGACGCAGACTAATGTGAGGTATACAGTAGGGTGTGCCCAGAAGACACAGATTAATGTGAGGTATACAGTAGGGTGTGCACAGAAGACACAGGCTATGTGTAAGGAATACAGTAAGACGTGCTCAGAAGACACAAACTGGTGTGGTATATACAATACAGTGTGCCCAAAAGACACAGACTAATATGAGGTATACAGTAGGGTGTGCCCAGAAGACACGGGTTAATGTGAGGTGTACAGGAAGGTGTGCACAGAAGACACAGACTATGTGTACGGTGTACAGTATGACGTGCTAAGAAGACACATACTGTGTGGTATATACAATACAGTGTGCCCAAAAGACACAGACTAATGTGAAGTATACAGCAGGGCGTGCATAGAAGACACAAACTAGTGTGATGCATAACACAGTGTTCCGCAAAACGTAGATTAATGTGAGTTATGCAGTTGGGTGTGCCCAGAAGACATGTACTGATGTAAGGTATACAATACGGTGTGCACAGAAGACACAGACTAATGTGTGGTACAGAATAGGATGTGCAGAGAAGACACAGATTTGTGTAAGCTATACAGTATAGTGTGCACAGAAGACACAAACGGAGGTGGGGTATACAGTAGGGTGTGCACAGAGGACACTAACTAATGTTAGGTATACAGTAGGGTGTGCAGAAGACACACACTAATGTGAGGTATACAGTAGAATGTGCACAAAAGACACAGGCTACTGTGAGTTATACAGAAGGGTGTGCACAGAAGACACAAACTAATGTGAGATATACGGTAGGATGTGCACAGAAGACACAAACGGAGGTGAGGTATACAGTAGGATGTGCACAGAAGAGACAAAATAATGTGAGGTATATAGTAGGAGTGACCTGGAGACACCGACTCATAAGCGGTATACAGTAGGGTGTGCACATAAGATAGAAACTAATGTGAGGAATAAAATAGGGGTTGCACAGAAGGCACAAACTAATGTGAGGTATGCAATGTGGTGTCCACAGAGGAAACATTAAAATGCGATGTATACAATAGGGTGTGTACAGAGTACACAAACTAATGTGAAGTACACAGTAGGGTGTGCACAGAAAGCATAGACTAATGTGAGGTATACAGTAGGGTGTGCACAGAAGAGACAAACTAGTGTGAAGGATACAGTGGGGTGTGCACAGCAGACACAAACGAATTTGAGGTATACAGTAGAGCGTGCACAGAAGAGACAAACTACTGCGAGGTATATAATGTGGTACGCACAGAGGACACAAACTAACGTGAGATATAAAATAGTGTATGGTTGTTGTAAAATGTACGATGGGCTAAAAAGTCAAAATCATTCAGTAGGCTATCTTAAAAATTTTAAAGGGTGTGCACAGAAGACACAAACCAATGTGAGGTGTACACTAGGTTGTGCACAGAAGACATAAACTAATGTGAGATATACAGTAGGGTGTGCACAGAAGACACAAACTATATAGTTATATATTTTAACAGGTCTACAGTTAGACTAGGACAGGAGGTAGTGTACTGCCTGATATTTACCCTATGTGTACAAAATCAGCAGGCCGGCTGTACGTGGGAAAGTCTGGCAGCAACCTGCGGATGGTCATGGGTTTAGCCCGGTTTCGTCCCACCATAATGCTGGCCGCCATCGTATGAGTGAAATATTCTTGAGTACGGCGTGAAACAACAATGAAATAAATGAAAAAAAATAATAAATCAAAATCAGCAGGTATAATGTTAGATCAGGGCTGGTGTGTGTGTGTGTTCTTTAGTGTCTGAGTGATATTTACCTCATGTATACAAATCAGCAGGAGCACTGTGAGAACAGGACACATAGTAGTGTACACGTCGATATTTACCTCATGGGTAGAAATCAACATGTTTATTGCCACAACAATACAGCTGGCAGTATACCCCTCAGAGTCTGTATGATATTTACCCCAATTGTGCAAATCAGCAGGTGTATACTGTTAGAACAGAACAGATAAAAGTGTTCCCATCAAGTGTCTGGGTGATATTTACCTTATCTATACAAATCTGCAGGTGTACTGACATGACTGAACAGATAACATAGTGTACTCCTGAATGTCTGAGTGGTATTTACCTCATGTGTACAAATCAGCAGGTGTAGTGTTAGGACAGAACAGATAACATAGTGTACCCCTGAATGTCTGAGTGGTATTTACCTCATGTGTACAAATCTGCAGGTGTAGTGTTAGGACAGAACAGATAACATAGTGTACCCCTGAATGTCTGAGTGGTATTTACCTCATGTGTACAAATCAGCAGGTGTAGTGTTAGGACAGAACAGATAACATAGTGTACCCCTGAATGTCTGAGTGATATTTACCTCGTGTACAAATCAGCAGGTGTGGTATTAGGACAGAACAGATAACATAGTGTACCCCTGAATGTTTGAGTGGTATTTACCTCATGTGTATAAATCAGCAAGTGTGGTATTAGGACAGAACAGATAACATAGTGTACCCCTGAATGTTTGAGTGGTATTTACCTCATGTGTATAAATCAGCAAGTGTGGTATTACGACAGAACAGATAACATAGTGTACCCCTGAATGTCTGAGTGGTATTTACCTCATGTGTACAAATCAGCAGGTGTGGTATTACGACAGAACAGATAACATAGTGTACCCCTGAATGTTTGAGTGGTATTTACCTCATGTGTATAAATCAGCAAGTGTGGTATTAGGACAGAACAGATAACATAGTGTACCCCTGAATGTTTGAGTGGTATTTACCTCATGTGTATAAATCAGCAAGTGTGGTATTACGACAGAACAGATAACATAGTGTACCCCTGAATGTCTGAGTGGTATTTACCTCATGTGTATAAATCAGCAAGTGTAGTGTTAGGACAGAACAGATAACATAGTGTACCCCTGAATGTCTGAGTGGTATTTACCTCATGTGTACAAATCAGCAGGTGTAGTGTTAGGACAGAACAGATAACATAGTGTACCCCTGAATGTCTGAGTGGTATTTACCTCATGTGTACAAATCAGCAGGTGTAGTGTTAGGACAGAACAGATAACATAGTGTACCCCTGAATGTCTGAGTGATATTTACCTCGTGTACAAATCAGCAGGTGTGGTATTAGGACAGAACAGATAACATAGTGTACCCCTGAATGTCTGAGTGGTATTTACCTCATGTGTATAAATCAGCAAGTGTGGTATTACGACAGAACAGATAACATAGTGTACCCCTGAATGTCTGAGTGGTATTTACCTCATGTGTATAAATCAGCAAGTGTGGTATTAGGACAGAACAGATAACATAGTGTACCCCTGAATGTTTGAGTGGTATTTACCTCATGTGTATAAATCAGCAAGTGTGGTATTACGACAGAACAGATAACATAGTGTACCCCTGAATGTCTGAGTGGTATTTACCTCATGTGTATAAATCAGCAAGTGTGGTATTAGGACAGAACAGATAACATAGTGTACCCCTGAATGTTTGAGTGGTATTTACCTCATGTGTACAAATCAGCAGGTGTGGTATTACGACAGAACAGATAACATAGTGTACCCCTGAATGTCTGAGTGGTATTTACCTCATGTGTATAAATCAGCAAGTGTGGTATTACGACAGAACAGATAACATAGTGTACCCCTGAATGTCTGAGTGGTATTTACCTCATGTGTACAAATCAGCAAGTGTGGTATTACGACAGAACAGATAACATAGTGTACCCCTGAATGTCTGAGTGGTATTTACCTCATGTGTACAAATCAGCAGGTGTGGTATTACGACAGAACAGATAACATAGTGTACCCCTGAATGTTTGAGTGGTATTTACCTCATGTGTATAAATCAGCAAGTGTGGTATTACGACAGAACAGATAACATAGTGTACCCCTGAATGTCTGAGTGGTATTTACCTCATGTGTATAAATCAGCAAGTGTGGTATTAGGACAGAACAGATAACATAGTGTACCCCTGAATGTCTGAGTGGTATTTACCTCATGTGTATAAATCAGCAAGTGTGGTATTACGACAGAACAGATAACATAGTGTACCCCTGAATGTCTGAGTGGTATTTACCTCATGTGTACAAATCAGCAAGTGTGGTATTAGGACAGAACAGATAACATAGTGTACCCCTGAATGTCTGAGTGGTATTTACCTCATGTGTATAAATCAGCAAGTGTGGTATTACGACAGAACAGATAACATAGTGTACCCCTGAATGTCTGAGTGGTATTTACCTCATGTATACAAATCAGCAAGTGTGGTATTACGACAGAACAGATAACATAGTGTACCCCTGAATGTTTGAGTGGTATTTACCTCATGTGTACAAATCAGCAAGTGTGGTATTAGGACAGAACAGATAACATAGTGTACCCCTGAATGTCTGAGTGGTATTTACCTCATGTGTATAAATCAGCAAGTGTGGTATTACGACAGAACAGATAACATAGTGTACCCCTGAATGTCTGAGTGGTATTTACCTCATGTATACAAATCAGCAAGTGTGGTATTACGACAGAACAGATAACATAGTGTACCCCTGAATGTTTGAGTGGTATTTACCTCATGTGTACAAATCAGCAAGTGTGGTATTACGACAGAACAGATAACATAGTGTACCCCTGAATGTCTGAGTGGTATTTACCTCATGTGTATAAATCAGCAAGTGTGGTATTACGACAGAACAGATAACATAGTGTACCCCTGAATGTCTGAGTGGTATTTACCTCATGTGTACAAATCAGCAAGTGTGGTATTAGGACAGAACAGATAACATAGTGTACCCCTGAATGTCTGAGTGGTATTTACCTCATGTGTATAAATCAGCAAGTGTGGTATTACGACAGAACAGATAACATAGTGTACCCCTGAATGTCTGAGTGGTATTTACCTCATGTGTACAAATCAGCAAGTGTGGTATTACGACAGAACAGATAACATAGTGTACCCCTGAATGTTTGAGTGGTATTTACCTCATGTGTACAAATCAGCAAGTGTGGTATTACGACAGAACAGATAACATAGTGTACCCCTGAATGTCTGAGTGGTATTTACCTCATGTGTATAAATCAGCAAGTGTGGTATTACGACAGAACAGATAACATAGTGTACCCCTGAATGTCTGAGTGGTATTTACCTCATGTGTACAAATCAGCAAGTGTGGTATTAGGACAGAACAGATAACATAGTGTACCCCTGAATGTCTGAGTGGTATTTACCTCATGTGTATAAATCAGCAAGTGTGGTATTACGACAGAACAGATAACATAGTGTACCCCTGAATGTCTGAGTGGTATTTACCTCATGTGTACAAATCAGCAGGTGTTGTGTTAGGACTGAACAGATTACATATTGCAACCCTGAGTGTGTGAGTGATATATTCGTCATGTGTACAAATTAGCAGGTGTACTGTTAATGCAGAAGAGATGACATATTTACCTCATGTGTTAGGACAGATCAGCAGGTGTAGACATACTGTTTGGACAGAACAGATAACATATTGTACCCCTGAGTGTCTCAGTTATATTTACCTCATGTGTACAAATCAGCAGGTGAATACATACTGTTTGGACAGAACAGATAACATATTGTACCCTTTAGTGTCTGAGTGATATTTACCCCATGTGTATTAATCGGTAGTTGTGCTGGTAATTCAGAACAGGTAACATATTGTACCCCTGAGTATCTACTGCTAGGAGAGAACAGATAACATATTTTGAAAACTGAATTCAATACCTTTTTACTACTAGTAATTTTGATCGATTTAATAGTCTTTGGGGTATTTTACCAAAGAAAGTTACTTGGTTACTTATATGTGGTGACTTACCTTCCTTACCAGAGAGGCGGCTTCGGTAGCTTGTTACTGCACGAATGGCAACAGGCCTACTGCAGTTTTATGGTGAATTGTGTGTTCAAATGTGTAATAACTGACGACTAAAACCAAGTGCAGGATAGAGGAAGGTATTGTTCTTGTTGTAGGTGATAAGTTTCAAACAAATTAGAGCGTTTAAAATCTGTATTTTAGCCCAGTACTTGGTCTATGTCATACCTGTCCTTTAGTGATGGATCCAGTTCTTGTCGAAGCTCAACTCTTTTAAACTCGCTAAAATTGACTGAGGTCTGTGTATAAATTTCATTCGTGTCAGCAATATGTGTCATTTTATTCCAAGAGATTGTGTGCAGAAAGTAAAAGCACGGTATGTGTACACGTATTTATACCTCAGGCTTGCAGCGTGTGTTTATGGTTTGCTGTTTATGCTTTGCTGTTTATGCTGTTTCTGTTGTTTTTGCAGCGCCGAAGCTGGTATTCACAGAGACAGATGACGATGCGCTGAGAATCACCCACAGCGGTTCTATGGTAGAGGGTAAAGTTTTGTCCGAGAATTGGTGGAGGAGAGCTGTGACAGATGGTCAATACCAGACGGGCAGGTACTACTGGGAGGTACGCATCACCTGTTCACGTGGCTCTCGCTGTGGTGTAGGAGTTACACAGTAGAACTGAGATGTGACGGGGGTGACAAAGCCTGGCCGTAACTTCTGGTATGTTGGGGCAGTGTACCGTAGAGATGAGGTCAGGTGTTATAGTCCCTGTGATGGTGAGGCCAACACTGACTATCTACAGTACAGACATTACACACGACCTCATCACTTGGGTGTGTACCTGAACTGTGATGACCAGTCACTGACAGTCCTGGACTGTGACAGCAACCAGATAATTTACACTGCCATTGATGTTGTTGTCACAGAGCCTCTCGTGCCTTACATTGGGTTTAATGTCAACTTTGGATCAGGGTATGTGTCTACTTGTCTGGTAACAGGCGACTCTGCAACTCTACCTCCAGTTCTCTGCGACATGATAAGCACTTCCTGACCCTCGGGTAATAGTCATTACATCTTTTCAATCATATTATAATTTGTTGAAATAGATTTTAATTAGGGTTTCTTTAAAACAAACTGACCAATTTGCGTATATTTTTTTAGTTGATATCAGCAGTGTGGCTAATTCAGTATGTATAGTTTCTTCTGCAAGTGGTCAGTGATCTGGCACAAGCTTATGGCTTGGTGTAGTTATACACAGTCTGTCTGACTTGTCCTGAACATCAATGTCAGTTTTCTTCCACACAAAGTATATGTAGATGATGACTGGGTAGTTTCATTTTTAGTAATGTAGACTTGTAAATCAGCATATTTCAGAAGTGTCACTGAGCAAAACAGGTCACAGTTTATACATGGCAATACATAATATAGTCAACATGGTACATGGAGTAATTCTTGTTGTTTTATGTAACTTTAGTTCCTAAGAAAAATACTAAATGAGAGAAATATCCCTTGCCCTTTTAGGTTAGAAGAGAGCATTGGTTAGACGAGAGCATTGATTTTACTTAATTATTCAGTAAATCTTCCTCACAAATATATATACCCTAACTTTCGCGTGGCACCTTGTCATACCGCCACATGCAGCTTGCACTTTTGTCTACAACATTCTCAGCTACCATTTTTAGCTGTAGTGGCTGGAAGTGAAGTCATAACATTTTCTTACCTTGGTAGCCTCTAAAGAGGTGGGCAATAACACTGGGGGTTTTCAGTTCTATCCAAAACAAATAAAATTCTGATGTATTATATTTAGACATGTTAGATGCAAAGTAGCACATACAATTTATAGTGTATGAACAACTTAAATGATTCTGGAACAGTTTTATCCAATTAGACGTCCGACTTCGGTTCGGAGGCAAATCCTGGACCTAATTTCCCGAATTGCGCATATATAATCTATAAAGGGGACAAAGTTTTAAAAATTTTTGTGAGTAATATCTCAATATGAATTTGGCGCTGAATCCAACATTTTACATGGCTAATGGCAAAAGTCAAATTTCAGGGGTGTCTGTGGTAGCCCACCTGGGTTGATACTCTACACGTAAGAGTCTGGAATAGGATGTGTTGTGGAGAACGGGGTTTAAATTTCTTTTTTGTCAAAACGAAAATCTGCAGAAATGAACATTTACCCTGTGTTTCCTTAAAATGCAACAAGTTGTCCTTAGATGATAAAATTTATCCACCTCTCCCCAGCTGCACAGAAGTCATGTAAGAATTGCTAAAGCTATCCCCACTTCTACCTGTAGAAATGAATTAACAAACTGAACAAATTTTTATTATTATTGTTGCACAGACAGCACATTTAATCAAATTTCATCAAAGATAAGAAACAGATCAACTTTCAGACCTATTCTGAAACACAGCATTAGCATATTTAATGTTGTAAAGTCACTTTGCATATAACAAAATTGTAATACATAATTGTGCATTGCTATACTAAATGTCATACATGTATGTAGGTGTTTCAGAACATGTGATAACACATACCAGCCTACCGTGATGGCTACACAGTTACAGCCATCCATCAAGATAGTAAGAGTTAAAGCATGACAAATCAAATAAATGTATGGCGCCTGGCGGTAGATGTATGTATATTAAACCACATCAAAATATCTCGTAAAAATCATGACGTTTGAAGTTTGATCAATTCTAACAGCATCAAGAATTAACAAAACTATCCTTGACATGAAATGGCCGACTGCTGTATGTTTCCTAGTTTTGAAACAATAGCTGGACAATAGTGTGTTATCACGTGCCGATGGAAGACGAAACACGTTGCCTATAGAACTCACGTCATTTTTACCTAACTTACGCTCTCATAGACCATATACAATGGTTAGGCGTTTATAGATTATAATTACATACAAAACGTTATTTTAAGTAGACTGGTGCATAATGTGGAGAAAACTAAATTACAAATTTGACGAGAACACAGTCACTTTCGATTTCAACAACAGCATGTACGGCACTCATCAATAAATGTCTCTCATACAAATTTTACACAGTTTCATGATATGAACACAACCAAAGTCACATTTATGTTTAAAATCAATTCAATTATGAATATGACGAGATTCGAACGTGTGACACAATTCCTGTGTCGTCCATGTTCAACACTAAATGTCTACAAATTGCATGCGGTGATAATGTTCGCGACAAAAACATATCAAGAAACAGACCGTGGTGTCCAGTTTAGATCTCACGAGAGATCGATATAAAGTTAGTAAAACAAATCAGATCCCTTAATATCGAACGCCTTTAAAATTGCCATTGTGAGTGTTCAATGTGATGACCCTGTTCCAGGCCTTTAAACGCCTGAAACAACGTTTTGTCAGTAAAAGCGTCTCTTGGTCTTAAGTAATCGGTAGCTTTTAGCTCTAATAACATGGAACTGTTTTAAATTGTCATTAGTATGGCCATGACTAAAACTAGGTACAGCATTTACCATCCTTTATGGCTTCACGGCAGTCCTTGGATTTTTCAGATTTGTCAACATCTTATGGATAGTTCTTTCCGGTGGTGTTGAAATAATTTCATTTAATGTTAGCGAAGAGCAGTCAAAACATCTCCAGATCTAAGATTTGTAACCTGCCCTTTTCGTTCAGCGCAACCTTCAGTACTTTTGTCTACAGTAAAGACTAATTTAGACGCCTGGTTTTCTCTTAGGTGCAATTACTTTGCTTGTTCCATATGTAAGACTGTTAAATACAAAATCTGTTTAATTTGTTGTTTTTTTTTTTTTAAATTAATTTGAGATTAAACATGATTAGTAATGCTGTAGGCTATTTTGTCTCTTTAAATACACACCCGGGTGTTTAACAATGTATTTGCTACCATCCAGGTCTAAACGATGCTGTGTTGGAGAATAGTGAAACGTTTAAAAACATTTGTAACTCAAAATTGTGGTTTGTCGTATGAAGGACAAGACTGGTCAATTGGGTAGATGTTGAGTAACTTCATCCTTGAAATCAGATTTGACCTGTCTTAACATCTCTGTTCATCTGATTTACTTGCAGTTAGCAATCTGAGTACTTTTACCATGTGTACAAGTGTGTTGAGAGATTTTTTTATTGAGGATAAAGGTTGATAGAAGACATTTGCATCTTAATACAACAAGGGTATTATATTTAATTCTGTATGTACAGCTTTCGGATGTTGCGGCAAATGATTTTTGCAAAAGGTTATTGACATCCACCCTTCTCATTGCTTGTCCTTGGACCGTGGCTGTTCGGACAGACAAGGCACAGGACCCAATCCAGCCTCGGTCAGTGAATTTTCAAGACTCTCTCAATCTCATTGTCCATGAGCTTTGTGGCAAGCTAATAGTGGTGGTTTTAGATCTGCTGTCCCAGTGATACTTTCGCTGGGAATCATTTGCCTCTCAACCCTATGGTTTACACTAGGGTTGCGTTAGGTGAATGAAAGAAGATGTACGTAACACGTCAAAGAAAAACTCCCTAAAAGTCGGTGTTTGACACCAGACGGCACCGTGTGACATGTGAAATATGCTAATAAAGTTAAATAGGTTACTTTGGGCATTCCATTTCCCCCACCCAGGAGACTGCCACGTTATACAAATTCTGTTAAATTAGCATCTTAATTTACTCACTGATTTGATTAGAAGTGATTGGTGTTTATAACCGTATATATATTTCCCTTACCAAGGCGGAGTTTGAATCCAGGAACTGAAGACGTGGCTCTTAACAACTTGGCTATTAGCAGCTCTTAAATGTAGACATTTGGACAAGAAATGGGTATGTAGTCATCGGTAACGCCAATGAAATTAAATAAAACAAGGATATTTTTCCTAGTCGGTGCTAGACACGACCTTGATAAGATAATCCATATAATTAGCCTTAATTTCACTAAAATCTTGCTGAATTATAAGAGGATTTGTATTGGATTTATTATATTTACGTAGATCAAATATTAGTTTAGTTTGTGGAAGAAGCCATGGAGGAGACTCCGGAAAAGACACCGGAGCTATATCCTCCAGCTTGATGTCAGCTCCCACAATATGGTCCCGTATGCGAAGACCGAACGAAGGGATCTTGTTAGGACATTTAATATTTTTGTCTACATATAATGGATTGAAAACACAGTCGTAGGCAGGGTTTGTTGGATGAGCTTTAAGCTTACTAGCGTATTGAAGGCTAAGTTTTATATGTCGGTTATATAAAGAAGGCCCATTTGGCTCCACGTATAAACTTTCTATTGGTGAGGTTCTAAAAGCACCAAGGCTGAGCCTCAAACCTTGGTGATGAACGGGATCCAACATTTTAATGTACGACTTCCTAGCGGAACCGTAAATGATGGATCCATAGTCCAATTTAGACCTCACCAGAGAACGATATAAATTAAGTAAAACTGATCGGTCAGCACCCCAGTCGGTGCTAGATACGACCTTAATTATATCGAGAGCCTTTGTACATTTAGCTTTAAGCATTTTAATATGAGGTATAAAAGATAGTTTACTATCAAATATTATACCTAAAAATTTGGTTTCTCCAACAATTTTAACCTGTTCACCACAAAAATTAAGCTCAGGGTCAAGATGAAGTTTCCGTCTATTACAAAAATGCATACCGACGGTTTTAGACGTTGAAAATCTAAAACCGTTTTCAGTTGCCCATTTCTCGATTTTATTGAGACAAAGCTGCAACTGACGTTCGATATTATTCATATTCTTATCTCGGTAGCATATAAGGAAATCATCCACGTATAAAGAACCCTCTGTGCCCTGTGTTAATGTTTTTGCTAGGCTATTTATTTTTATGCTAAACAGAGTTGGTGATAGAATGCTGCCCTGGGGTACACCCATATCCTGCTCATAAGAATCAGAAAGAGTGGACCCCACCCGTACCTTAAACTGACGATCTGATAAAAATTCGGATATAAATATAGGTAAGCGACCTTTAAGACCCATATCCGCGAGATCTTATAAAATACCATATTTCCATGTAGTGTCGTAGACCTTTTCAAGGTCAAAAAATATGGACACCACGAATAATGTTCGTTATTCATGAAGCCATTGCCAATAAAGGTTTCGAATCGAACAAGGTGATCCATAGTGGATCTACCTTGACGAAAACCGCATTGTATATTCGAAAGTAACTTGCTGGTTTCCAGAAACCAAAATATACGTTATCGGGACCACAGGCAGTATCGTGGGCCTTTTTTAATGCAGTTTTAAGTTCCTCAATTATAATCTTCTAAATTTTTAGAAGAATAGGGCAATTTAGTTTTCTCCTTCTGGTTTTTAATATGTTGGAATTTTTTAGTTCTCAGAAGAAGATTTCTTGGAAATTGTCTCAGCTAATTTATTTGCTATATCGGATGGAGAGGTTAATGTATTATCTCCATCTTTCAAATGCTGGACTTTGGCTTTATTATTTTTGCCCGTAAGTTTCTGAACCATGTTCCAGACCTTACGCAGAGGTGTTTTTGACGTAATGCCCGAAACAAAGTTCCGCCAACAAGATCGTCTCTTGGACTTGAGTAATCGACGAGCCTTAGCTCTAAAATTACGAACCTGGTTTAAATTATTATCAGTAGGACAATGATTAAATCTGCGTTCAGCCTTTTTACGGTCCTTCATGGCTTTACGACAGTCATTGTCGTACCAGGGTTTACTTTTGGATTTGGGATTTGTCGAGGTCTAGGGATA